>NC_047511.1:42500012-42665012 GCF_902827115.2 Pseudochaenichthys georgianus | reverse complement strand
AAAGTGTTGTGTTTATATTTTTGTTCAGTGTATATACAGTATATATATAAAAAACATTATACCTTATAGCTAGAGTTTTATACAATACTGTATACACTTTATACCAATGTAGAGTGTGTTTCACATGGTTTTCTGTCTTTAATGTTTGGTACTGTTTTTGTTTAACTGCGAGAAGGTTCTTGATATCAGTATCTGATTTAGCTGGGGCAGAGACAACACAGATAGCTTATTGTTATCAGCTAACCCCACATTAGCAGTCATTTTACTGCCAGCTTTGCACATATTGCTGCTGCTTTTCTCCCAGCCTTTACCTTGGAGCACACCATAAACCTGGAGGACAAAGTCTTTCTGTCTGTCTCTCCAGTAATCCCGTCTTGTAACAGCTGCAGCTTGTACTGTACGTAAACGCAACATGATGTAGTCAGCAGCACAATGTGTGTTTGTGTGTGTGCGTGTGTGACGGTGACCTAATTGCTGGGAGTTGGGGCTGGCCGTTTCCTGTGTTTATTTTCATGTCGTTAGTGGTGCACGAGGGGAAAGGCAGTTCCTACTCTGGGCCACTCGGACACTCAGTTGACCGGACCTTTCCATGTCACTGGAGACAAGGTGAGAGGAAGCGAAACATAAAGCCCCTTTTACTGGGATTAGAAAAACAGGGTAAAGGATAATAAAATATTAGCCACGCTCTTCTGTTCATTTACTTACTGCTCTAAGCTGATGCCAAATTACAGACGGGAGTGTGTGGGAGACTCAGTTATTCCGCACAGCAAACGTCACTTTTTAAAAACCTCAAACATGTTACAATAAGACTGGAAAAAGAGCTCATTAAAAACAAACTGTATGATAAACTTACAATGAGTTCACAGTCAATTAAAGCTGCTAAGAACCGTTAATAACATGATCCCTTAACATTGGCAGCATTACATTCTGATATTACCTAGTTTGATTATTCTAAGTATTTAACTTTGTATTTATCAAATTGAATAAAAACTATTTGTTATGCAACCTGTTAACACAAACTAATGATGTTAGTTGTTATTCATGCCTTGGTAGGAACACATCATTACAATTAGCTTAGTTAGCTGGACACCCTAACAACAGCAATGTAATTTAGAGCAGATAGTGTTAATGTCAGATAGGAAACAAGTTTGTGTTTTTGGTTTGAAAAGGTAAAAAAACATCCTTCAAACTCTTTATATCTTTAATTATTTGGTAGGAGCACTGAATGTATACTGTAAGTACTAGTAGGTTGGACATGCTAATAAGAGCAGCTTAAATGTAAGCAGATAGGGTTAGTGTTTTTGGATAGTGTCTGTCATCATCCTTCTGGACCTGTCTGCTGCATTCGCCACGGTGAATCATCAGATCCTCCTTCGCACTCTCCAAGAACTTGGAGTTTCAGGCTCTGCACTTTCCCTCCTCACCTCATACCTCAAAGACCGCACAGGGTAACTTGGAGAGGGTCCGAGTCCGACCCTTGTCCACGTGTCCTTCACTGCAAACATCGCTGCTACATCCCGCTGCTGCAGATCCACTCTTTACAACATCAGGAGGATGCGTCCCCTCCTGACCCAGAAAGCCACGCAGGTTCTGGTCCAGGCTCTCGTCATCTCACGCCTAGACTACTGCAACTCCCTCCTGGCTGGTCTGCCTGCATGTGCCATCCGACCTCTGCAGCTCATCCAGAATGCAGCGGCTCGTCTGGTCGCCTCCCAGCACATATCCGGACTGTTGAGTCTATTGAACTTTTTAAATCCCAGCTAAAAACTCACCTCTTTGCACTGGCTTTTAATACTAGTTGAGCATTACATTTTTATATTTGTATGTGTTTTTTATTTATTTATTTTTTATATGTATCTAGTTATTGTGCTTTTTATTATGTTTTTAATTATTGTTTTTATTATCGTACTCCCATTGGGTTATTCACTATTGTAGTTACTGCCTGCCCTGTACAGCAATTTGGTCAGCCGAAGGTTGTTTTAAATGTGCTATATAAATAAATAAAGATTGAGATTGAGATTGGTCTTCAACCTTCCTAAATTCTCCCACACCACGCCGCTCCTCCGCTCCCTCCACTGGCTTCCAGTAACTGCTAGAATCCACTTCAAGACACTGGTACTTGCGTACCATGCTGTGAATGGATCTGGCCCTTCCTACATCCAGGACATGGTTAAACCGTACACCCCAGCATGTGCACTTCGCTCTGCATCAGCCAAACGACTTGCTGCACCCGCACTGCGAGGGGGACCCAAGTTCCCATCAGCAAAAACACGTGGGTTTGCTATCCTGGCTCCAAAATGGTGGAATGAGCTCCCCATTGACATCAGGACAGCAGAACGCTTACACATCTTCCGGCGCAGACTGAAAACTCATCTCTTTCGACTCCACTTTGAGCGATAGAACTATTAACAAAGCACTTATATACTAATAAAGGACTGGCTTACCTAAAGCCAGTTGAGTAGCACTTGAAATGTTTAGCTCTATGAAGCCTGATGTACTTATATGATTCTGTTTTCTTCAAGTTTGTATCTTCTTGGTCGAATGCACTTATTGTAAGTCGCTTTGGATAAAAGTGTCTATAGCTAAATGCAATGTAATGTAATGTAAACGACTATTTTCTATTGCGTGTTATATTTTGAAAGGTCAAAAAAAGACCTTTAGTCTCTTCGGAGTATTTCGTGTATACTACAGCTCCATACACTGCTTTTTCATGTTGATAAATCCAAAGTCTGACAGGTCTGCCATGCCAAAATACAGGAAGCAACTTTAAAATAGGAAAAGCCATCTCAAATGCTTCAATTTTAGCAGGAATACAATTACCAGCACACAAACTATTGACTGTCACACAGATCACCACCAATGATACGCATAGCACTCTGAGGACAGGACTAGAATTATCAGACTATGAGTGTGGTGGAAATGGCTGGATAATTGGGGCCCTCTCAGGTTGAGGGGGGAAGTCATTGACATGGTTGAATAACAGTTGAAGGGCTTTTCCACTGAAAATGCAATTTTCTTTCTGAGTTAGTTGAAGCCAGTTAAGTGGCATGACTGAATAGGCCCAAATGAGGGCTTGTGGTAAATGTATTATCGTCATCAACATTTCACAACGTGACTATATGATTAAGCTCTGGTTTTTGCTGATAACAAAGAGCATTTGTATAATATTAACTTTAGCCGGATAAACATTATAGGACATTACGTCTTAGCAACTGTTTGACATTAATACACTCTTAACCAACCGAGACATTAATTTTTTGTAGTTGTGCAACTTCAATATTTGGATTTCAGCTAGAAAGCTGATTGCCTAGCAGGGGGGGGGGGGATGATGGTTTTATTGACTCAAATAGCTATGTACTCCTATTGGCACAGCACGAGGTAGCAGGTGACACACTGCACTTTCCTCTTAGAACAAAGGAAAGGCATTTTAGGCGTTTTACTTTGAAATCATGAAACATGTTTGTTGAATAAGACCTACTTCTAGAAAAACGTTGCTTCCTCAGGTCTTATCCACCCTTTGTCATTCCCACCCTGTAGAATAGTGTGAAATGTGAATTATATTGCGCTTCATGACATTACATTGCATTTAGCTGATGCTTTTATCCAAAGCAATAAGTGCATTCCACCACGAAGATACAAATTCAAAGAGAAATCATTCTGCAAGTTCATCAGCTTTCAATAACCCAGACCACGGTACGTGCCCATGCATTGGCCAAGGTGCAGTGGGTTCAGTCTGCATTCATGAAAGATACTCTAGTCTAGACTTTAGCTGTCCAGTTATAATTGGAGAGCTTGTTCCACCAATTTGCAGCCAGGACAACGAACTTCAGAAGATACATGTCTCAGACACGCTGATGTGTGGATGCACATTTGTATAAGTGTGTGTGTGGTGTCAGCATGCACTTGAGGTGTGTATTTGCTTGTGTGTGACTGTGACCTTTATGATTCCACAGAGGATGCTAGAACTGGCAGCTCAGCCTTTTCCTTGCAGCTGGGGAAACAGAGAGACAATGCAGCGTGCAGGCATCCGTCTCCCATTCCTGTTGCTGAAGCTCATTGAGAACATATGGATATCTTCTGCTCCTGCACTGATCCTTCTGTTTCCGGTCTGTTGACCACAGAAGTCGTACTCCGGATCAGAAATGACTTCCCCCACAGGGAGGAAAGACTCTAAAAGTTGAGTTTCAGGTCCAGTGGTTTATTGTTGGATTCTGCCGGGCCCAGTGCCATGATTTCAACAAATCTTCTGAAGAGGATGCATAAGGTTTCTCACAACCTTCCTCGTCATTTCTTTCTGCTTCATCTACCTCTCTACCCGATTTTATTCCATCCTTACCTCCTTGTTTATTGTTCCGTATCGTCCATTTCCTCTACCCTTACCCGACCTCTTTTATCTTCCCTTCCCGTGAATCCTTGTTCACGTCACAAACTCCTTTCTCTTCCTATCGTTCTGACACACAAATGTTTTTCCATCTATCCTTCTATCCATTACTGCTCATCTCCCTATGATCTTTTCAGCAATCCTTTTGTCCTTACAAACCTCTCATACATGTATGCCTCCATGGGCATACTTCCTTGCTGCCTTCCTTATTCACTCCCTCCCTTTCCTTACCGTCCATCACTCTTTGACTTCCTGTGTTTGTCAGTCTGAGCTTCCAGGAATTCATCTGGAGGAAGTCTTGCTATCCGGACTTGATAACACCTCACCTCCACTCTGTTTTACAGTACAACTCCAGAAAATATGAGATCCATAAAATAATGCATATAGAATATAAGATGTATATATATGCACTGGATAATGCATCTTTAGAGTAATTTAGGAAATAGGCTGAATGTCTTTCTTGCTTTTTCTTCACTCCCATCACTCTACTATAAAATCAAGCTACAGCCAATGCTGGACATTTTTAAACACCTGCCTCTCACATTTAACCATCCATTTTCTGACGACTTTTCACTTTTACTTGTTACATTTTAACACAAATACCTGTACTTTCTACTTCTTACATGTTGAACACAAATACCTGTACTTTCTACTTCTTGCACGTTGAACACAAATACCTGTACTTTCTACTTCTTACATGTTGAACCCAAATACCTGTACTTTCTACTTCTTACATGTTGAACTCAAATACCTGTACTTTCTACTTCTTACATGTTGAACACAATTACCTGTACTTTCTACTTCTTACATGTTGAACACAAATACCTGTACTTTCTACTTCTTACATGTTGAACCCAAATACCTGTACTTTCTACTTCTTACATGTTGAACTCAAATACCTGTACTTTCTACTTCTTACATGTTGAACACAAATACCTGTACTTTCTACTTCTTACATGTTGAACTCAAATACCTGTACTTTCTACTTCTTACATGTTGAACACAATTACCTGTACTTTCTACTTCTTACATGTTGAACACAAATACCTGTACTTTCTACTTCTTACATGTTGAACTCAAATACCAGTACTTTCTACTTCTTACATGTTGAACACAAATACCTGTACTTTCTACTTCTTACATGTTGAACACAATTACCTGTACTTTCTACTTCTTACATGTTGAACACAAATACCTGTACTTTCTACTTCTCTCATTTCCCAAACAGCTGGTTCCTTTAGTCTGAATGTGTGTTTGGGGCGTGGTCATTATTCTTTAGAGTCATTGCGTGCCTATTGATTGGAACACGATCCGTGTATCCATCACTTCCTGGTCTTCTCTAAAGAAGAGGGACCAATGGAAACGTTGTCATGTTGCCGTTGTTCAGCATGGAAACATTCATTAGCTAACAATGACATTATTGTTCTATTAATATAAAGGGAGGTCAGGTACTCTTTAAAACAGCTGCTAGTTAGGGGTACTTTTTACTTAAGTACACTTCAAAGCCCATACTTCTTTACTCTTACTGGAGTAAAGAAGTTTAGTCAGTACTTCTACTTTTACCAGAGTATTTTTAAACATGTGTATCTGTCAGTGGCGAACCGTCAGGGCCTTCAAGGTATTCAGAGAATACCCTGGAACACTCAGATAAAACAAAAACAAAATCGATTTAATTATATAAGTAAAATGTAATAAAATGTAATAAAATGAATAAATGAGAATGGTGTCTGTGTTGTTGATCTGTAATATTACAGTCTTACGTTGATTTGTTTGTCCTTCTCGGTCCATGCACTACGCATTTCAGTGGTTTTGTGTCAGAAAAGAAAGCAACCAATCAGATCGTGTTCTGGGTCTCTGGGTAGAATATCCTTCAACAAGGTATTCTACATCCTTGATCGAATGCCCTGGCCGTTGCTCTGAATGAGAGCGTACGTTTGGACTGACAGTTTGATCAACCAGTCATATATTGATTTGTAGCCAATGGGTGTATTCTTTCAGAGTTCCCCTCGGTTCCAGGGTGCTCTAGAAGGCCCGCTAGTTAACTGGCTCGAGACAGAGGACCTAGATGAATGCGACAAATTCATGAATGAGAAGCAATTCATGCCGTTTTATTGTTTTTAACGTTGAAATGACAAGTTTTTTTTTTGTTTGTTTTTTTATAAATGTTTTATTGAACATTTTTAAAACATACAAAAGCTCGGTGAATATATCATCAACTTATCAACATAAGTGCAAGACATTCATTCACAATAAGACAAACATAATACATCCAATAAGAGCCGGTGGGAGAGAAAAAAGCATAAAGGCACAAAAACATTTGAGAGGCATTAAAGGTGGGGTAGGTAAGTTTCAGAAACCGGCTCGAGTGCACTAAAATTTGAAAGTACGCAGCCGAAAAGAATCCACCCCCTCCTTCAGACTTCCTTACAGAGCACCTCCTCCAACACACATGAACGCGCACATGACGTCAGCAGACTGGTGAAAGTGGCCGCCTGTTGCTGGCGAGTCATTGAAGTACTGCTGCAATGCACGCCCAATGACGGCACGCCCAATGAGGGCACGAGATACATTTGTGCGTGCACGAGATGGAAGGCTGACAGACAGGGCGGCAATGGTTGTACTTTTTACAGTATTACGGCTTCCACAGATGACTTTTTTATGGATTTTTTGTCAAAAGCACTTCAGATATTCATTGCTATCGGGATGTTAAGAGCATTCCATGGAATATAACAACAAGTGTATCTCGAGCCGGTTTCTGAAACTTACCTACCCCACCTTTAAGCTTACTTAAAATAATAACCATTTGGAAATGTCATTGCAAATCTTTATAGACATGTTACAAGATTATATTTTCCTAAGGGACAGAAAAAAGGACTTGAACTCATTTGTGAAACAGGGAAAGGAGGGCTTGAATTTAAAAAAGTAGAAACCGGGAAGATTTTATGAACAATTTTAAAATGAGTTTCTTTTGCTTTAGGAGAAATAGGCCATTTTATAAAATAAGATAGAGCTTTTTCCATTACAGATAAAGTGTCTAAATCGGTCCCTTGTCGAAATAAGCCTCTGTTCAAATTGTGAAAAATGTGGGATTTCAAAGAAGCATTAATAGATTTGTTATTCTTAAGAGTATCGCCAATACATTCCAAACTAGGTAAAACTGATACAACATTTGAGTACAGTAAAGTATTGTGAATCATTTCAATAAGTGGTACAGGAATTGCTTTACAGATTTTGTTATAATCTTTAGCAGTACACGTTATATTGTATTTCGTTGAAAAAGCCAAAACATCTAGCAGTTTACCATTGCAATCTAGTAAATCACGAACAAACAAAATACCCCTCTCATGCCAATCACTCCTAAACAAGGATTTTCTGCTTATAATAATCACTCTATTGCTCCATAAAGTAGATCCATGAGGAGAAAAATTGTGGGTAAATATCATTTTCCAATAATGAATAATAATCTGCTTATGAAAATTTGACAATTTGGTCGGAATCTTATTAACCTCAAAATCACATTTTAAAAGAAAATCAAACCCTCCTAGACGTTTCAATATGGCCTTTGGAATATGGAACCACATGGATTCTGGCTGGGACAAAAAAGCTTTCAACTATTTTATTTTAATTGTTCCAATCATCGATTCAAAGTCTAAAGCTTTAATTACGCCTTTATCATATTCTTTAACAAGCTGTGACTTTTTAATGTCGTGAGTTTTATTTCTCCACAAGAATTGGAAAATAATTGAGTTGTTTTTTTTAATATTGGCAGAAGAGACAAAACATGAGTGGCATGGATAAATAAGTTTAGATATACCTTCAGTAAGAAGAACTCTGCCAAAAAATAGTGAGATCTCAAGTTAACCAACGACTGAGAGATTTCTTCATATCTGTGATACGGTTACAAATATTAAGATCTTCTCTCCTGATATAATTTTTAGACAATGTTATTCCTAAATATTTCACTTCAGGTACCACTCTAATAGAGTCAATAATGGAATCCTCACATGCATGGATAGGGAGTAATTCACATTTTGAAAGATTAAGAGATAACCCTGATGCTTTTGAAAAAATTGAAATTGTGTTAAGAGTTTCCTTTACCATGGATTTATTCTTTAGGAAAATGGATGTGTCATCCGCGAATTGATTAATTTTAAATTCTTTGTCAAAGAGGGTAATGCCTAATATTTTGTGATTCTGTATAATAAGCGTTGTTAAAACTTGGGTGGTCAGAATAAATAATTTTGGGGAAATAGGGCAATGTTGGTGAACAAGGTGAAATGTTCACCAAAACCCAGAAATGTTAGAGTTTCCATTAAAAAGGAATGCTCAACAGTATCAAAAGCCTTATAAAAATCCAGAAAGAGTACGAGACCTTCAGTATCAATAAACTCCTGGTAATCGAGCATATCCAATATCAGTCTGGTATGGTTATGAATACTTCTGCCCTTAATAAAGGCTGATTGACATTCATCTACTAGTTGATTCAGACCTGAGTTTAACTTGTTAGCATAAACATGTGCTAACGGTTTGTAATCATTACATAGTAGGGTAATAGGTCTCCAATTATCCAACAAAAGATTATTTTGATTTGGTTTTGGAATAGCTTGGTTTCACTTGACGTCACACCGCTGCGTTCCTTTGGCGCGAAATTCCATTGGAGGTCAGGAAGTAATTTTCTACAGAGGATCTAGCTGCGAAAATGCCGGTGTGTTGTGTAGTTTACGGTTTTTCCTATCGATCCGGCCGAGAGAAAAACAAGAGGTTTTACCGAGTGCCGAAGGTTGTCGTCCATAAAGCTGAGCAATTTAAGAAGCTAACCGAAGAACGCCGGAAAAAATGGCTTTCAAACCTACATCTGCGGTCGGGAGCAGCAGAGTCGTCTAATGCAGTGTCTGCAGCGACCACTTCATCAGAGGTATTAGCTAACTTGGTTTTTGTGGCTTTGTTTATGTATTATTGGGTTGTGGTTAAATGCTTATTTACTTAGTTACTGATCATGTTTAAGTTACCTGTAGTCTAATATGGACTTTGTTGGGACTTTATAGGGTGCCCTAGCGCTTTGGGTGACGTTGAGTCGGTAGACTGGGCTCCCACTGTTAGCCTTGGTTACCACGGTTACCACACAACAAGTAAGCCCAGATCAGAGGCATCTCTTCGACGAGAGCAGACGATGGAGCTCAAGGAAGACCAACAAAGACAATCAGAATGTGCAGAGGCTTTGTTGGATCTCCTGCAGACAACCGAGAGCCCAGAACCGACGCAGCCCCTGTCTGACAGCCCTCAACCAGAGGACACCAGTGGGATATTAAATGACCAACAAGGTAAATTAACCACCAGCATTATTATTAAATATTACAAATGTGATTGTCAGAAAATCAATGCAAACTTTGAATTAGGTTTAGAAAATAGAGTACTAACTTGAGAATCTGCAATAATTGGAACAGAGAACTTGCATGTCTGTAAAAAGGTTGTCAAAAAGATAACTTTGACTATTTTAAATAACTAATTATGCTTGCTACTGCTGTTTGCAGATGCAGGATGCCAGACTGATTTAACGATGGAGGACATCGAGAGGATGGAGGATGTTCTGAGACAGAACACAACAGAGCTGGGAGATCTTCGGACAAAGGCACTGGACACAAAGTTCAACCAGGAGTCCTTTGAGAACAACGAAGAGAAGACAAAGTTTTACACCGGGCTCCCCAACTAGTTTTCCTACAGGTTTTTCAACTGTGCGAGCCCTACATCACCTGTGGCCCTATGTCTGTGCTCTCCAAATTTGAACAGTTCATTTTAGTTTTGCTGAGGCTGAGACTAAATCTCCCTCTGAAAGATTTGGCTTTCAGATTTAACATCTCTCTCTCCACTGCTTCTAGAATTTGGCATAAGTTAATTGACATACTTCATGAGAGTACAGCATTTATAATTGAGTGGCCAGAGCGACATGTACTTCAAGCTCCAATGCCAATGGGATTCAGACAGGCATTTGGATGTAGAGTTGCTGTGATTGTTGACTGGTTTGAAGTTTTTATTGAGAGGCCCTCTAATTTACTAGCTCGAGCACAAACATGGTCCAACTACAAGCATACTGTTACATTTCTGATTGGTGTTGCTCCCCAAGGCTATGTCACTTACATATCTTGTGCCTGGGGAGGAAGAGTTAGTGATAAACAGATCACAATACAGAGTGGGCTCCTAAAAAACCTGTTACCTGGAGATATTGTCCGAGCAGACCGTGGGTTCCATATTGGCGATAGTGTGGGATTTTACTGTGCTTCACTAAAGATGCCTGCATTCACCAGGGGGAAAAGTCAGCTGTCAGCATACAAGGTGGAAGAGACAAGAACAATAGCTAATGTTCGTATCCATGTCGAAAGAGTCATAGGATTAGTCAGAAGAAAATATCAGATTCTGCAAAGCAGGGCTATGCCCATAGAGCACATGACAACAAAACCAGGTGAGGCACTAGCATTAATTGACAAGATTGGGGTTATTTGCTGTGCCTTGTCTAATCTGTCAGTGTCTGTCGTCCCATTGGAGTAAAGTCATGGAGCTGTAGTCTTGTAAATAAGAAACCATGTATTATTCAGTATCATTTAATCTTTCAGTAAACATCTTTTTGTGTTCAAACATCTTGTGTTCAAGTCTTTTCAGTAAACATCTTTTTGTGTGTTGTAAATTGTGTAGCCCTACTCAATATACAACTTTCATCTACATTCAGGCTTAATTCATTCAACAATATTCTAGAGATGACAATTGGTCTGGTGACGCTCCCATGTATGGCCATTGAGGGTTATTGTAAATGTAAATAAGAAAAAAATGAGCACACCAACTCTTTATGACTTTTACCTTTCCCCTTGTAAGTTGCTGTCCCAACACTTCAGGGAGAACACATAGTCTGAAGAAACTCTCAACTCTGGGAATGATGTTGTCCCACAGGTCCACATCACGCACAATTCTCTCTACAAAGAGGTCATTTTTAGTCCAGACAACAAAGTCGCTGTAGTCGACGTCAATGATGGCGTGGAGCTGAGCCTGTACTTGATGGTAGTAGGCATGTCTCCTGTCCAGCTTCACAGTGCCCCCATCGTTGACAAGACAGAAGCCCTGTTCTCCAGCACACAGGCGAAGATTGGCCTCCTCTTGTTTGCTGTGTGGGCACTAAAAGTTCAATGAAAAGAAAAGTAATATATTGTACTGTAAATAAGTGTCTGCAGCTCAAAATGTATTGGGAGAGGATCCCCAGACTCAGGATCCCGTCACAATCCTATACTTACCCGCTTTACTGTAGCACAATACTGGACAAATAACTTACCTTTATCTCACAGATACCAGTTCCATGGCAGGTGCACGTGACACATCCGTCTGGCGACGCTCCCATGTATGACCATTGAGGGTTCAGCCAAAGCCCGCTGTCTTTACAGCTGAAACCCTGGTGGTGCAGACTTTGTACTCCTTCATACTGCTTTCGGGCAGTTGCCTCGTATTTGCATCCATACCTGTAATGTATACAACAAGGAACAGAAATAGAACATTGTACATTATAAAACGGACAAGTCAAATCAAGCAATCTGATTGGTTCTTAGCCGTGATATAATCAGCGTATACCACGGGTAGAATTGTAAGTTACTTTTCACAACAAGTCGGTATCCCTCCGCATCTGAGAAAAACTGTATACAGTTGCGTTGAAAAGCAAACTGCCTGCAGTTTGCTTTTCAAACTGGAACAAGGAAGCAGTAACGGGGCAGAAACCCTCCTTTTTACGCAGCGGTCCAGACGCTTCGCGTCGGGCCGAACCACGCCCCTTAGCTGTGATATAATTAACAAATACCACGGCCTGTCGTGAGCTATTGCTTAATTATACCATGGTCTGGGTGAATACTCCATTCTGATTGGCTCCCTAATCCCTAATAAATACCTTGTTGCAGCTGTAGAGAACTTGTGTGCCTCTGGGTAGCATATGGACTTGATCAAGGACTTTGATGGCTGTGCAAGACTAGTCTGTAGAACCTGCTTCAGTCTTGAGGCTGTGATCCTTCCTGCTCTTTGGCTAAACCATATTGATAAGCTACATGGCCTTATACACGTAGAAGTCACGTGACTGAAACCTTCCTTCAGAAAAGCTCTCTTCCCCTTTCTTCTTGAACCAGTGGCCACAGCTTGGAGCGAGCCCTCCGGTCCTCCTTGGAGAAATCCTCTTTGAAACGAATGTGCATCTCGCTGCGACTCTCGCATCTTTGGGCTTTTTCCAGATCTCGTCACGAACAGTCCTCATCCCGAACTGAATGATGATTGACCTCGGTGTGTTGTTGGAAGTAGCTGCATTACCCTTCATACCCAGCCGATGGACAGTGTCTACTGAGTCACGCAGCTTTTCCACAGACAGCGGAACAACTCTTGTGAGTATCCCGATCACAGCTTCTCTTGTGTTTTCTCCTTCTTTTTCAGGCAGACCATTCATCCTCAGATTCCACCTCCGTTTGTAGCGGGCTTGCTCCTCGCCAGACTTACGTAGTAAAGTGTTATCTTTCAGAAGATCATCAAACTCTTTCTGAAGAGCAGAAATGTCTTTCTTATTTTCTTTAGCTGCTTCAGTGTTTGCTTCAATGCGTTTTTCCCAATTTATTTTGTGTCCCTTAGAGTTGTCCGCTTCCATGTCCTCAATATCCGGGTCGTCACACGCCTCACGGAGAACTTTTAAGTTGTAATCGTGGTCGGTCATGCTAGCAGGCACTTTATGTCAAAAGTGTTGGTAACTGAAGAGTTAAAGTAAAATGTGACTATTTAAGCTTCTGTAATAACTTAAAGTGTATCATGAATAAGCTATTGCCTGTCGGTTTTGCAGTCAAGGACTCAAATCTAAACCTTTTCTACGAGCCTGCAACGTTGCTGCTTCTCACTCCGCCATCTTCAGGCCTGTCAATTCAAATGACAAGTGCAACAGGTGAAGATGAAGTTGTTGTGGAATTGTTGTGAGTACCCTTTTCAAGACGACAATTCAGTGAAAAGACGGACATTATAATGCCGCGGGGGGGGGCGGCGGGGGGTGTGTGTGTCTACAGAAGGTCCAGTTGCGGTAGACACGGTTCGCCACTGGTATCTGTACTTTTACTTGAGTAAAGGATGTGTGTCCTTTTGCCATCTCTGACTAACCAAAATGCCAGCCACCCTCGGGAGAAAACCCATTTTGACTGCTTGTATCCATGATCTCGTTCTTTCAGTAAAGACTCACCCTTCATGTCCATAGGTGAGAGTGGCAACGAAGATGGACCAATAGATTGAGAGCTTTGCCTTCTAGTTTAGCTTTCTCAACAGTGAAGTAAAAGCGACTGTAATACCGCTTAAATTCTCCGTCCCATCCCACGCTCCATTGTTCCCTCACTCGATAACAAGACCTGGAGAATCTCCTTCACTTGGGGTAACACATTTATTCACATCTAATTAGTTTTCAGTTTTTTCTGTATTTTGAAATACATGTATTGAATATGTCACAAACGAGCTGAGGACCAAAATGCAAAACACGGGAAACCAGGGATAGTCGGTAACCAGCTTTATTGAAGGCAGACAAAACGGCAGATAGTAGGCAAAGGGTTGGTCGGGGACAGGCGAGGGTTGCAGGAGAAAGCAGGACGGGAGTCGCAGGTACAGAACAGGTCAGGGAGCAGGCGAGGCAGGCTGGTCAGGGACAGGCAGGGTCGAAACCGGGAGAGCAATCTCGAGGGTAATGCGGGAAAGACTGGCATGCTGCAAAGTACGATCTGGCACTGAGGTGAAAGTGAAGTGGGCCTAAATACTAATGGAGCTGATGGGTGTAACAGAGTGAGAGAGAGAGAGAGAGAGAGAGAGAGAGAGAGAGAGAGAGAGAGAGAGAGAGAGAGAGAGAGAGAGAGAGAGAGAGAGAGAGAGAGAGAGAGAGAGAGAGACAGGGTGTGACTACCAGGTGACGAAGGACTGTTAATGCAGAAAATAGGTGAGTGAGAAAGCAGACTGTGACAGAATAGGGTTTAACCCACCGCTACCTTTCGGACCTGGGAGTTTTCTAAATGTAAAAGTAATTAATTGTAAGGGCAAAATTCATGAAGCGTCTCTTTAAATACTCAAACGGTTTCATAAGTGTCATTATTCTGTTAGTAAATGTCTTAAGATGCCTCAGTTAATTAACTCTAATGATGTGTCGAAATAGGGTTTAATTATCACGCCAGCAATCAATTTGTCAGAGGAACTGGGCACTGAGTGAAAATGTTGAACACACACACACACACACACACACACACACACACACACACACACACACACACAGAGGCCATATGTTTATATTCTCATTATCTCTCTTTGCAAGTAAATGTTGTAGGCAGTCGGTTAGTTCCTAATACTGGAATCTGATCTTGCAGACATGATAGTAATCATCACTCTAAAGAGCTTAGCTAAGCTGCTTTTACACATGATCAGCGCTACTGCGAGCTGAGAGAAGCACTACACACACACTTCCATCCATTTCCCAACCCAAACGCTTTGCTGCCAATCCCTGACAAGTGAAACAATCATTTCGTCTTCTCTTTTTCTTCTGTGTAATTAAACATGTGGATCTGAGAAACACCTCAAACAATAATAAGAAATGTCTCTGTGATGGAGGATGAACTTGGCTTTACTTGGACTTATCATCTGTGTTGTTTTTTTCTAGGCCACGTTGCATATCTAAAGAGGATTACTTTTTAAACTCACAACAAGGAGAGAGTGCCCGACAGCACAACCCAAATATGAAGATTAATCTGTTTCCCCAGCCGAGACCCTCCTGCCAGCCAGAGGCAGGTGAAAGGGTCTGGTTCGATGTTTTCTCCTAACACCTTTGCTGCTCTGAACAACAATACGTTTGGGTCTCGCAGCACCCTCTCTGCTGATGAAAAATAGATGCTCCACATAAAATATAGATGCCACTGAAACGGTACTAGAAGTTTATATTACACACGAGTTCTGGTTGAAACCAATTTAAAAACAGTGATCAAGCTTGGATTAAAGTCAAGAGAAACTCTTTACACATGGGTTGCCTCAGAGACAATATGAATGCAGGTTGGATATCTCTCTGAATGTACTGTATGTGTTCAACAGAATTACATTTTTAAATATTTAAACTGATTATGTGCTTCTACTATGGACCTTTGTTACAGAACAAGCATACATTTTGAATATATAGAAACGTTTGATAAACTTATCTTCTCAACGCAATTCAGTTTCTATCCTTGGCCCCGTTTTTCTTCTTCACCCTTTTCCATTCACATTCATTTAGGGAACTGGCACTCTGAGAGTTATGAGGCTCCTGCTCATCATGTACTTATTCATTCTTTACTCCAACACAAGCTTTAGGGTCCATCTATTTTTATTTCCCTGAACTCGGTTTTCCCCTTTTTCTTACATGACATACAGTACATGTACATTTTGAGGTTGACACGGTTCAACAGCAGCCATAACATTTCTAACAATGTAAGTCACCTAAAGGCTAGGTTCATCACTTTGACACGTCACTAATACAAGTCAGTACTAAAGTCACATTTGAACGATGTTTAATGAACAAAATAGAACACACAATAACCAAAGCAGGATTATACGGTCAACAGAAAAGGTCCGAACCTTGCTTCCCCTCTGTCTTTCCACAAATCCTGACATCCATGCATTAAATAAGATAATCTACCATGTGACTGGATGAAGCGATAAGCATTTACAAATAAACATGTTGTAAACAAATAATGAAAATAAAAAGAATAAACATAGGCATAACATAACATGTCAAAATATAACTAAACATGTATTGATCCTTTTTTGGAAAATACACTTTTTAAATCATCTGCTGGGCGGCTAAACAAAAGTTGTCGTAAAAAAGTGTATTTTTGTGATAGACCTGGGAAGTAATGAGTTGTGAACTGTTACAATACGAATCTCTCTAATTACCAACTGCTAATTTCAGTAATGCTCCATTTCCTTGACCTTTTTGGGAGCTGTAGTGTGAGAAGTGTTAGCTTGCTAGGGGAGTCGGCTAAATTGTGTTAAACTCACATGACATTACATTACATTGCATTTAGCTGACGCTTTTATCCAAAGCGACTTACAATAAGTGCGTTCGACCAACAAAATACAACCTTGAAGAAAACAGAATCATAAAGTACATCAGGTTTCATAGAGCAAAAACATTTCAAGTGCTACTCAACTGGCTTTAGATAAGCCAGCCCTTTATTAGTATATAAGTGCTTTGTTAATAGTTCTATCGCTCGAGGTGGAGTCGAAAGAGATGAGTTGTCAGTCTGGAAGGTGTGTAAGCTATCTGCTGTCCTGATGTCAATGGGGAGCTCATTCCACCATTTTGGAGCCAGGATAGCAAACCCACGTGTTTTTGCTGATGGGAACTTGGGTCCCCCTCGCAGCGATGGTGCAGCGAGCCGTTTGGCTGATGCAGAGCGTAGTGCACGTGCTGGGGTGTACGGTTTAACCATGTCCTGGATGTAGGAAGGGACAGATCCATTCGCAGCATGGTACGCTAAGTACCAGTGTCTTGAAGTGGATTCTAGCAGTTACTGGAAGCCAGTGAAGGGAGCGGAGGAGCGGCGTGGTGTGGGAGAATTTAGGAAGGTTGAAGACCAGACGAGCCGCTGCATTCTGGATGAGCTGCAGAGGTCGGATGGCACATGCAGGTAGACCAGCCAGGAGGGAGTTGCAGTAGTCTAGGCGTGAGATGACGAGAGCCTGGACCAGAACCTGCGTCGCTTTCTGGGTCAGCTGGGGACGCATCCTCCTGATGTTGTAAAGAGTGTATCGGCAGCAGCGGGTTGTAGCAGCGATGTTTGCAGTGAAGGACAGGTTGTTATCTAGGGTCACACCCAGATTCCTTGCAGTCTGAGTCGGGGAAACAACAGAGGTGCCGATGTTGATTGTTTCCCGGAAGGAAAAACAGTTCAATCTTGTCAAGGTTGAGCTTGAGGTGATGAGCAGACATCCACTGAGAGATGTCAGCTAGACAAGCAGAGATGCGTGCGACGACCTGGGTCTCTGAGCGGGGAAAGGACAGAATTAATTGGGTGTCGTCAGCGTAGCAGTGGTATGAAAAACCATGTGGGCTAATGATAGATCCGAGCAAGTTTGTGTACAAGGAGAAGAGGAGGGGACCGAGAACAGAGCCCTGAGGGACCCCTGTAGTTAATTGACAAGGGTCGGACTCCGACCCTCTCCAAGTTACCCTGTAGGTACGGTCTTTGAGGTATGAGGTGAGGATGGAAAGTGCAGAGCCTGAGACTCCAAGTCTTGGAGAGTGCGAAGGATGGATCTGATGGTTCACCGTGTCGAATGCCAGCAGAACAGGTCCAACAGGATGATGACAGAGGAGAGGGAGGCTGCTTTGGCAGTGTGAAGTTCCTCAGTGACAGCAATGAGGGCAGTTTCTGTGGAGTGACCTGCCTTGAAACCAGACGGTGCGGATCCAGAAGGTTGTTTCTGATGGAGATAACAGGAGAGTTGTTTAAAGACCGCGCGTTCAAGTGTTTTAGACAGGAACGGGAGGAGAGAGACAGAGCTGTAGTTTATACACATCAGACGGGTTGAGAGTGGGTTCTTCAGGAGCAGGGTTTGACTCTCGCCTCCTTGAGAGTGTGTGGAAAGTGACCAGAAGTTAGAGAAGTGTTGATGAAATGGGTGAGAAACGGTAGAATATCAGGAGCGATAGTCTGAAGGAGGTTTGAAGGGATAGGGTCCAGAGGACAGGTGGTAGGGCGGGCAGAGGTAATGAGGGTAAGAACCTCACTTGGCGAGAGAGGGGAAAAGGAGGTCAGTGTGTGGGTGAAAGGAGGGTCTGGTGACCCAGCGGTGAGTAGAGGTGAGTCAGAAAAAGAAGAGCGAATATCATCAACCTTTTTTCCAAAGTGGTTAACAAAGTCGCTTGACAGAAGGGAGGAGGGGGGAGGGGCTTTGGGGGGGGTCCAGGAGGGAGGAGAAGATGGAAAATAGTTTTTTAGGATTGGAATAGGAAGATTGGATCTTATCTTGAAAGAAAGTGCTTTTTGCCTGAGAGATCGAAGCAGAGAAAGAGGAGAGGAGAGCCTGATAGGTTAGGAGGTCGTCACGGTGTTTGGATTTCCACCGTTTCCGCTCTGCTGCCCGAAGGACGGTTCTATTAGCACGCAGTGCGTCATTTAGCCAGGGAGCAGGAGGGGACTGACGAGCCTGCCGAGATGTGAGAGGACAGAGAGAGTCCAGAGAGGATGAGAGAGTAGAGAGGAGAGTTTCCGCAGCAGAGTTTGGAGGCAGGTGTTGGAACGAGTCAGAGGAAGGGAGGGCTGAGAGCACCGATGAGGCAAAGGTAGAGGGGGAGAGGGAACGAAGGTTACGGCGGACAGGTGCAGGATGAGAAGAGATTAGTTTGTTATCTTTGGAAAGGGGTAGAGAGAATGAAATGAAGAAGTGATCGGAGGTGTGGAGCGGGTTTACAGAGAGGTTAGAAGTAGCGCAGTTCCTTGAGAATATGAGATCGAGGACATTGCCAGCTTTATGAGTTGGTGGGGACGGAGACAGTGAGAAAGCAAAGGCGGTTAACAGAGATGTTAGTTCGTCTATCTTCCCCGTCTGGAGGTTGAAGTCTCCGAGAAGTACAGCGGGAGGGCCAGTTTCAGGGATGTGTGAGAGGAGATTATCTAATTCCTCCAAGAAGTCCCCCAAGGCGCCTGGTGGACGGTAGAGAACAACAATGGTTAATTGTATAGGATGGGTTACTGTGACGGCATGGAATTCAAAGGTGGAAGGAGTGAAGTTAGGAAGCTTGAAGAGGGAAAAGCTCCATTTGGGAGAGAGCAGGAGACCAGTGCCACCTCCTCTGCCAGTGGGTCTGGGTGTATGGGAGAAGGAGTATGCTGTGGAGAGAGCTGCTGGGGTGGATGGAGTAATCCACGGCTCAGTGAGAGCAAGGAAATCCAGAGCCTGCAGGGAAGCGTAGCCAGAGATGAAGTCAGCCTTAGGAACAGCTGACTGGCAGTTCCACAGGCCGCCTGAAACTAGATGTTGGATGTCAGTGGAGCACGTGGGATGGACGAGAGCAGGCCGGTTATATCGATTACGAGATACACGGGGCCAGTGATAATTGCGAGAAGACACATAAACAGGAATGGAGAAAATACACATGATTATAGCCTGAGGGGCTAAACAACCAAATAAAATAAAACTCACATTGAGGTAACACGAGAGTTGTCTCATTATCTAGCGTGCTAATATTAGCCACTGCTTAACCTGCTTTGACCTTGGTTTTATTCAGCGTTGGAAGGATTGTGAACATGACAGCTTCACTAAACTAAACATTTGGAGAGCTGTTAGTAAAAATCTGATCTCATTTGTTTTTATTTCTACACAGAATATGTAACACTTTTTACGCTGCTATAGACAATCTTAATGTACATTTCCCAAAGATATTGAAGTGACTGTTATTTTGTGGATTGTTGTGCTTTTATTTGTGTCTTAATGTGTGCATATGTATACATGTGTATGTTGATTGTGTATATATATAGATATATACATATTGTTATACATATTTTTATATACAGTTGCAAGAAAAAGTATGTGAACCCTTTGGAATGACCTGGATTTCTGCATAAGTTGGTCATAAAATGTGTTCTGATCTTCATCTAAGACAGTCTGCTTAAACTAATACCACACAAACAATTCTATGTTTTCATGTTTTTATTGAACACACCACGTAAACATTCACAGTGCAGGGTGGATCAAGTATGTGAACCCCGAGGCTAAAGACTTCTTCAAGAGCTAATTGGAGTCAGGAGTCAGCCAACCTGGAGTCCAATCAAGGAGACGAGATTGGAGGTGTTGGTTAAAGCTGCCCTATAAAAAATACACACCAGTTTTGAATTTGCTATTCTTAAGAAGCATTGCCAGATGTGAACCATGCCTCGCTCAAAAGAGCTCTCAGAAGACCTACGATTAAGAATTGTTGACTTGCATAAAGCTGGATAGGGTTACACAAGTATCTCTGAAAGCCTTGATGTTCATCAGGCCACGGGAAGACAAGTTGTCTATAAATGGAGAAAGTTCAGCACTGTTGCTACTCTCCCTAGGAGTGGCCGTCCTGTAAAGACGACTGCAAGAGCACAGCGCAGAATGCTCCATGAGGTGAAGAAGAGTCCTCGAGTGTCAGCTAGAGACTTAAAGAAATCTCTGGCACATGCTAACATCTCTGTTGACGAATCTACGATACGTAAAACACTGAACAAGAATGGACTTCATGGGAGGACACCACGGAGGAAGCCACTGCTGTCCAGAAAAAACATTGCTGCACGTTTGAAGTTTGCAAAAGAGCACCTGGATGTTCCACAGCACTTCTGGCAAAATATTCTGTGGACAGATGAAACCAAAGCTGAGTTGTTTGGAAGGAACACACACCGCTATGTGTGGAGAATCCAAAGGGTTCACATACTTTTTCTTGCAACTGTATTGTCCCCCACTCTTCAAACTTTTAAGTCCCGTCTAAAGACCCACCTCTTCTCAGTCTGAGCTATGCTGTACCTACTGGTATGCTTTAATGTCTGTCCATAGCCTTCATGTGTGCCTTGTATCTATTCTTGTAATATTACATGTTGTTATAATGTTATGTTCGTTGTGAAGCACTTTGGCAAACCCTCTGTTTTTAAAATGTGCTATAGAAATAAAGTGGATTGTCGGAAACGGTATTTCGATCTCTCTGTCTGTACACACAAACTGAAAGATTGACAATAAAGTTGACTTTGACTTTGATATGTGACATGTGGGTCTGTAGGAAGTGGGATGTGAGAGGAGAAGCACAAACCTCCCATTCTACATCCCCCACGGTGACCGGAGGGTGAAACAATGACGCTGTGACACTGAGGAACCACAGCCTGACTCTGCAGTGTGGACTTATCAAAAGGAGGCCTTGGCACAGTGCAGCAGCAGGGGAAGTGCCATGGCCTTGGCAGTGGAGAGCATAGTGGTATCTTAAGTAGGATATCCCGGGTTAGGGGTCACCAAGCGCCGGCAGGATATCCTCCCCTCCTCTCCTCTCTGACTGTCCTCCCTGCCACCAGAGATGGCAAAAGTACACACATCCTTCACTTAAGTAGAAGTAAAGATACTTGTGTTTAAAAATACTTTGAAGTAGAAGTACTGACTAAACTTCTTTACTCAAGTAAAAGTAAAGAAGTATGGGCTTTGAAAATTACCCATAACTAGCAGCTGCTTTAAAGAGTACCTGACCTCCCTTTATATTAATAGAACAATAATGTCATTGTTAGCTAATGAATGTTTCCATGCTGAACAACGGCAACATGACAACGTTTCCATTGGTCCCTCTTCTTTAGAGAAGACCAGGAAGTGATGGATACACGGATCGTGTTCAAATCAATAGGCACGCAATGACTCTAAAGAATAATGACCACGCACCAACACACATTCAGACTAAAGGAACCAGCTGTTTGGGAAATGAGAGAAGTAGAAAGTACAGGTATTTGAGTTCAACATGTAAGAAGTAGAAAGTACAGGTATTTGAGTTCAACATGTGAGAAGTAGAAAGTACAGGTATTTGAGTTCAACATGTAAGAAGTAGAAAGTACAGGTATTTGAGTTCAACATGTAAGAAGTAGAAAGTACAGGTATTTGAGTTCAACATGTAAGAAGTAGAAAGTACAGGTATTAGTGTTCAACATGTAAGAAGTAGAAAGTACAGGTATTTGGGTTCAACATGTGAGAAGTAGAAAGTACATGTATTTGAGTTCAACATGTAAGAAGTAGAAAGTACAGGTATTTGTGTTCAACATGTAAGAAGTAGAAAGTACAGGTATTTGTGTTCAACATGTAAGAAGTAGAAAGTCCAGGTATTTGTGTTCAACATGTGAGAAGTAGAAAGTACAGGTATTTGAGTTCAACATGTAAGAAGTAGAAAGTACAGGTATTTGTGTTCAACATGTAAGAAGTAGAAAGTACAGGTATTTGAGTTCAACATGTAAGAAGTAGAAAGTACAGGTATTTGTGTTCAACATGTAAGAAGTAGAAAGTACAGGTATTTGTGTTCAACATGTAAGAAGTAGAAAGTACAGGTATTTGAGTTCAACATGTAAGAAGTAGAAAGTACAGGTATTTGTGTTCAAACATGTAAGAAGTAGAAAGTACAGGTATTTGTGTTCAACATGTAAGAAGTAGAAAGTACAGGTATTTGTGTTCAACATGTAAGAAGTAGAAAGTACAGGTATTTGAGTTCAACATGTAAGAAGTAGAAAGTTCAGGTATTTGAGTTCAACATGTAAGAAGTAGAAAGTACAGGTATTTGTGTTCAACATGTAAGAAGTAGAAAGTACAGGTATTTGTGTTCAACATGTAAGAAGTAGAAAGTTCAGGTATTTGTGTTCAACATATAAGAAGTAGAAAGTACAGGTATTTGAGTTCAACATGTAAGAAGTAGAAAGTTCAGGTATTTGAGTTCAACATGTAAGAAGTAGAAAGTTCAGGTATTTGAGTTCAACATGTAAGAAGTAGAAAGTACAGGTATTTGTGTTCAACATGTAAGAAGTAGAAAGTACAGGTATTTGTGTTCAACATGTAAGAAGTAGAAAGTACAGGTATTTGTGTTCAACATGTAAGAAGTAGAAAGTACAGGTATTTGTGTTCAACATGTAAGAAGTAGAAAGTACAGGTATTTGTGTTCAACATGTAAGAAGTAGAAAGTTCAGGTATTTGAGTTCAACATGTAAGAAGTAGAAAGTACAGGTATTTGTGTTCAACATGTAAGAAGTAGAAAGTACAGGTATTTGTGTTCAACATGTAAGAAGTAGAAAGTACAGGTATTTGTGTTCAACATGTAAGAAGTAGAAAGTACAGGTATTTGTGTTCAACATGTAAGAGTAGAAAAGTACAGGTATTTGTGTTCAACATGTAGAAGTAAGAAAGTTCAGGTATTTGAGTTCAACATGTAAGAAGTAGAAAGTACAGGTATTTGGGTTAAAAAGTGTAAGAAGTAGAAGTACAGGTATTTGGGTTAAAAGTGTAAGAAGTAGAAAGTACAGGTATTTGGAGTTCAACATGGTACGAAGTAGAAAAGTACAGGTATTTGTGTTCAACATGTAAGAAGTAGAAAGTACAGGTAATTGGGTTCAACATGTGAGAAGTAGAAAGTTCAGGTATTTGAGTTCAACATGTAAGAAGTAGAAAGTACAGGTATTTGGGTTAAAAGTGTAAGAAGTAGAAAGTACAGGTATTTGAGTTCAACATGTACGAAGTAGAAAGTACAGGTATTTGTGTTCAACATGTAAGAAGTAGAAAGTACAGGTATTTGAGTTCAACATGTAAGAAGTAGAAAGTACAGGTATTTGGGTTCAACATGTAAGAAGTAGAAAGTACAGGTATTTGTGTTCAACATGTAAGAAGTAGAAAGTACAGGTATTTGAGTTCAACATGTAAGAAGTAGAAAGTACAGGTATTTGAGTTCAACATGTAAGAAGTAGAAAGTACAGGTATTTGAGTTTCAACATGTAAGAAGTAGAAAAGTACAGGTATTTGTGTTCCACATGTAAGAAGTAGAAAGTAAAAATAGTCAGAAAATAAGTAGTGGAGTAAAGTACTGATACCAGAAAAAATGTACTTAAGTGACAGTAACCGAAGTATTTGTACTCCACTACTTTCCCACCTCTGCCTGCCACTATGCCTCTCAGCAAAAATCGTCTATTTAAACAAGACGTTTCATCCTCTTGTGCTGTTTAACTCCTGACTGTGGGGTGAAATACACCTAACAATACCATGCACATTGCTCCACTTGTTTCAAGATAAAGAAACTAGTTGGATTGAAAAGTCCCAGCGGCACAATGCTTTTCACACCGCTTTACAAAAAAACATATGACTTTGAAAGTTAACACAGTAAATAATTGGGTGAAATGGATATTTGTTTGTACCAAAACCCATTTGGATCATGCCTTGAGAAACCGAGAGTGCTGATAAAGTATCGTGTGTGTGTGTGTGTGTGTGTGTGTGTGTGTGTGTGTGTGTGTGCGTGCGTGCGTACGTGCGTGCGTGCATGTGTGTGTGTGTGCAGGAGTGTTTGCTTTCATGTCAGGATGAAGTAGGCCTACACTCACTGTTTCTTTACATTCCACCTCTTCATCAAGAAGTACTTAAAGTTAGTCGGCTGTGATTCGTGTGCCGTTCTTCGTCATAGACACAGACAGCATCATCATAACGAGCTTGCATGGAAGACCTTAAAGGCCGCTTTTTTTTCAAGAGGATGATCTTACCAATTATAAGTACTTATTACTCGCTCTTATTACCAATGAGCGTCTGGAGGACAAACAAACAACCGCAGCGCGCAGCCGTAAATCACCATAAATCTGTCCCCGAACAAACCCCATTGAGCTCCTGTTCCGCTCAACATTATAATAACGTATTGGCCTGAAATATGGAGCCTCTCTTCATACCTGCCCTCAGCAGAAAACAGAAAGAAGGCATTAAATATTGAAGTGTAGACCATTAGGAGTTTCCTCTCAGCTTCCTGACGTGCCATTACTCTCCATGACAGACTGTAAGCCAATCCCTTTCCCTTCGCTCGCCGCATTTCCTGAAACTACGCCAGTGACGACATTTAATGAGCTCGAAAGCCCTCAGGATCACAATCCGGTCCCGTCTTTCACTCTGTTTCCGCCTCTGCACTGAAGGAAAGGCGTACAATATGACCAGAAGGGATAGATGGAGTTGTTAAATGTCCTATTCCAACGAGAGTACTGCAGTATAACAGCCTCAGTGAGGAATATGTCACCTTGTCTTGATCCGTAATTACATATTAACAAGTGGCAGAGAAAAGGCAGATAATTGAAGTGCTGTCGGTTTTTGCACACTTGACCTCAAAGGGTTGACAACAGCACTAACTGTAATAAAACATGAGATAAACCTGAGTGGAAGCTTCACACATTGAGAGCAGGTAGGACGTTTTCTCTCTATTCTGAAAGTCCCTGCACAAACGCCCCGAACAGTAACGTCGAATGTAGCCAAAACCGAAGTTTAATGCCTCTCAATATCTTATGCGTGCATCTATTTAGGAAAAGGGAAAAATTAGACTTTATATCAGGGGACATTTATAATACACTCGGAGTACAAATTATGCAGTAGCCTATGATCGCTCCCACACGATGCAGAAATAATGAGAAGACGGAGCGTTTGAGCTAGATCCGGTTCATTAAAAAACATTAGGGGGGAGTTCGCTGTGGTTTCGGAATAGATTGTCTCGATGTTTGGGCGCTGAAGAGTTTTCAGAGCTGTGAATCACGAAGGGTCAAAGGAGGTGGGGGCTGTGGACATCATTTGGATGTGGTGACCTTCGCTGACTTGTCTTAGCTGTTAAAGTGCTAATCGGGTGGTTTCTGTGATAATGAACATCCTACTAAATTAGTTCTCCCCACTAGAGTACGTCGAACTAAACTAAAAGATACAGAACTATAACGAACTCGTCAAAAAAGACACTGAATTGTCATTTCTGTGGTCACAAGTGGTAATAACATGATATGGTAAAGTGGTATTGTGCTTTTTGGGGGTGTTCCCTCTCCTGTAGTGTGTATAACGGAGCGTCCACACTACAGCTCCAAAAATAGCTTGGAGCTGGGCGTGTCTGGAGCTTGGGGATTTTATTCAAGCAACACGGCCAACAACCAATCACATGAATCTCCCGCCCCCGACATACAAAGCAAAAAACCCCGGGGATTGTATGCGAGCAATATATATATAAACTCCCCAAACAGGCGAAAACCTACCAGTTTCCCCCACTGTCTCTGCCACCTCCCTCCATGCCTGGTTCCTCCGGTTTGTGTCCCGGTAGGTGAAGAGGGTCTGGTCATACAAAACCGGGTGATTTGCTACGGCGATAGTTAGTTTCTCCTCCGACTTTTTTTGAAATATAGAAATGAACGGCGGGATATCTCTCCCAGCTTAGACGCGGTTTGATTGGCTACGGCTTCAGCTGTCAGATTTTCAGAAACGGGATTTGATTGGCTGGCGCTGGCTACTCCAGCGTCTCAGGCGACAGAAGTTGAACATTGTTCAACTTCTGTCGCCTGAGACGCCTGAGACGCCTCGCTCTGCTACCCACAATTCAGTTCGGCGAAAAAGCGCGGCTACGTGACGTCACCCCATTGAAAGTGAATGGGCAGATTGGAGCAGATTGGAGCTTTCGACGCTGTCGACGCTGTAGTGTAGACGGGCCGTAAGTATCTGTGCATGTAAATGGTCTGCAAAGGCAACATTCCCTGTGTTCCCTTTAGAGGGAATCCTCTCCCACACACTCCCCCCTGAAACGCCTCCATTGGACTCCTTTGTTTACTTCCTTAATGTAATGACATCACTATGTAACACTTGTGCTTCTATTGGCTAGCACTCCAACACATTGTACTTGGAAGGCTAAGGGGCGGGACATCTCTAAGCCGTTGACCAATCACAACAGAGCCGGCCAGCTAACCAATCAGAGCAGACTGGGCTCTGGTTTCAGACAGAGGGTGAAAAGAGGTGCTGCAGCACATGTGTAGGGCCCCTTTACAATCAAATAAAACAAGACCGCAACACAAGTAAAGAAGCACAAAGTCATATTAATGTCGCTAACATACTGTAGAGTTAATTGTGTATAAAAGATAAACAGATATTCTCCAGACATAGTTGCTCTCAGTGTTTTCTGTTCTTCTTGGCAGAGTTGCAAATAGGTTGGGGCGAGACCTTCATAGTCCTTTTAGAAGAGGTGACACATATTAGCTAAACAACAACTTGTTTGCGTTCTCATCTTTAGAAGTGGAGTCCTGGGGATGGAAAGCAGCTTTTTGTTTAAGTGCATGCAATTTATTGGTATATCAATTTGACTCGTCAATGTTTTATGGGTTTGTTTGCCGTCTCACCGGGAGGCAACTCATCCATTCAAGTTCTTTAAAAGAGGCACTGCTGGCTGAAAAAGGGAGAATATAACAAGGAGGTGATGAGAGAGAAACGGCTCAGAGTGAAAGCAGGCAGGGAGACAGATGGGAGTTCAGTTCAGAGAGGGAGAGACAAGCGAAGTTAGATATGCAGGACAGAGAACACTGAACGGGGTAGCCGAAGAGAAAAATACCGCGAGCGATTTCCACACAGTGCTGTGTCCCCGCACCGCAGACAGCTCTGCGGGCCAAGCTGTGTTTTATTCATGCAAAGCCGTCACAAAAAAGTGATACGAATCAAGGCTGTTCACGCTGTTGCTCAATTATTCATCAAGCACAGACATGTATCCTGATTGAAGTTGCTTTGAACTTAGGGCATCATTTTTCTCAGCTGTTTTTTTTTTCTTTCAGCAGTGTGTAATGCTCCGCCAAACAGCATGACACAACCCCCCTCCCCACTGGGACTGTTAATTTATACCAATTTCAATTATTTACAATGCGTAAACCTATTAATGCTAAATGAAGACCTCGTAATGCCGTAATAGTCAGAGTGCTGTTCCCTACTGCTTGGGAGTAATATGTTCAGGTTTGACATGCTGGAGAAATCAAATGGTGGGTTGCGACATATTATGAAGTGAATGTGACATTATAATGCTAGCTATCATTATGGCCACTAGTGTTGGTATATCGCAGTGTTTTTTTATATATTGTGTGCTGCTGCTCCTCATCAGAAAACGAAGAAGCCATTCTGGTTGTATATAATATGTAGTACTGACCTTTGCAAACGGCCTAAAACACTGACTTTAGGAGAAATGCGTTGAACTTTCCAAAACGATGTAAATATAAAAACTGTAAATGTGCCAAAACACATGTAAAAGAAGAAAGATATTCACCAACTTGACAACACATGTGCAGCATTTAGAAAACATTTGGGTACTTTACAATAAGATACCTTTATAAAGGGTTTACGAATAGTTTGTAATTCATTTATTAATTAGGTTGTGAACACTTTATAAATCATTCATAAGCTTTTATAAGACATGAGATGAACAGGGCGACTGTGACCGGTTGCTTGCCAAATAGTGAGCCCACATGTATCTGGACTGCTAAGCCTTATATTGGCTACCTAGCTTACTTCGTCTCCTTCATCAGCCAGCATCCTTGGTATCTGTTGCTCACTGAGTTGAAGTAGCCAATATAAGGCTTAGTCATCTTGCCAAATAGTGAGCCTGTGTTGATGTATGAAAAATGTTAGAACTGGTTCTTAATGATTAATAAAGTGTTTACAACCTAATTCATAACCTAATTATAAACCCTTTATCAATCCTTTATAAGGGTAGTCTTATTGTAAAGTGGTACCAACATTTGCCAACTTGGCGAGAAGCTAAAAGAAACGGAAAGGGGACAGTATAAAGTGATGCTCAGCCGGAGCTTCCGGGAGGATTGGTCAGCTGCCAGTCACTGGAAACGAACCTAAAGTTTTATCGGCTAACTTTAACAATTTGATCACATGATTCCTAACTAACTCATCTGCTATAAGCTAGCCAAGTTATTATACTGACAAAACACTTACAGACCAACTCAGACTAATCCCCGAACGTCAACACTTGCTCCGGTCGCAGCTGCGTTTTGAGCTTCTCTTCAAGTTCCATGTCATGTGTACAATGGAAATCTTAGGTCACAGGCTCCTCCAACAGCGCA
Source organism: Pseudochaenichthys georgianus (assembly GCF_902827115.2). NCBI lineage: Eukaryota > Metazoa > Chordata > Actinopteri > Perciformes > Channichthyidae > Pseudochaenichthys > Pseudochaenichthys georgianus. The sequence continues at coordinate 42,636,011 of NC_047511.1, read as the reverse complement.
ACACAATAAAGCAGATAAAATAGTGCAGGTAAATAAAATAGAATAGAATAGAAACAGTGCAGAATAGTCTATATACAGTCATTGGAATATTGTTATGAGTTATGGATGTTCTGGCAGCTTTTGTCACGGTCCAAACTGTGTCCCTGTTTGTTCCCCTGTGTGTGTGTGTGTGTGTGTGTGTGTGTGTGTGTGTGTGTGTGTGTGTGTGTGTGTGTGTGTGTGTGTGTGTGTGTGTGTGTGTGTGTGTGTGTGTGTGTGTGTGTGGTGTGTGTGTGTGTGTGTGTGTGTGTGTGTGTGTGTGTGTGTGTGTGTTGTGTGTGTGTGTGTGTGTGTGTGTGTGTGGGTGTGGGTGGGTGTGTGTAGAGGGTGTGGTTTCCCTTGCAGGCAGCAGCGTGATTGCTCTCACCTGGCCCTCCGACTCAGCTGTCCCTCATCATCTAATCAGGACACAGCTGATCTACTCCCGTCTCCCAGCAACTCACCGCCAGATTGTTTTCTACACCAGTGGCATTACATCCTCCTGGCTGCCCATTCAGTTATCCTGCTTCTTCCTGCATCATACCTGCCTGCCTCGTTATCAGTCCAGCCTGAACTGCCTACCTCCACTCCGGACCTCCATATCACCAAACCTGCCTGAGTCTCCGAAACAATAAATCAATCAATCAATCAATCAATGTTTATTTATATAGCCCAATATCACAAATGTTACATTTGTCTCAGTGGTCTTCACAGTGTGTACAGAATATCAGTATGACAATACGACACCCTCTGTCCTTAGACCCTCACATCGTACAAGGAAAAAACTTCCAAAGAAAACCCAGTTTAAAGGGAAAAATGGGAGAAACCTCAGGGAGAGCAACAGAGGAGGGATCCCTCTCCCAGGACGGACAGACGTGCAATAGATGCCGTGTGTAAATTGAAAAGATAATACATTTGCAACATAGGTAGTCCAAATGTTTGGAAATGCATGTGTGTATAATAGGAAGATGAATCCACGAGGATATCCATCCAGGACCTATGATCCAGGACCACAGCCACGACTCAAGATCCAGCGCTCGCGATCCAGGACACAGGACCGCAGGATCATCCATGACTCCGGATCCCAGCGTATATAGACACCAAAAAGAAAGACATTTGGGGAAGCTGGGTTAATCGGAACATGAGTGTACACGGGTATAGACAGAGAGAAGGAAGAAGTAAGATGTCCCCCGACAAACTAAGCCTATATCAGCAAAACTAGGGGCTGAATCTAATCAGCCCTAACTATAAGCTTTATCAAAAAGGAAGGTCTTAAGCGCACTCTTAAAAACGGATAGGGTGTCTGCCGCCCGAACACAAACTGGAAGCTGATTCCACAAATGTGGAGCTTGATAAGAAAAGGCTCTGGCTCCCATTGTACTTTTAAAGATTCTAGGAACAACCAACAACCCTGCATTCTTGGAACGCAATGCCCTAGTAGGACAGTAGGGTATAATGAGTTCTTTAAGGTAAGATGGCGCCTGCCCATTAAGGGCTTTGTAGGCGAGAAGAAGAATTTTAAATTCTATCCTGTGTTCTATAGGGAGCCAGTGTAAGGCAGCCAGAACAGGAGTAATGTGGTCCCTTTTCCTAACTCTGGTTAGTACACGAGCCGCAGCATTTTGAATCAGCTGAAGCGACTTGATTGACTTCTTGGTACTCCCTGATAATAAAGAGTTACAATAATCCAGCCTAGAAGTAACAAATGCATGGACTAGTTTCTCTGCATCGTTTTGAGGCAAGATATGCCTGATTTTTGCAATGTTACGTAGATGGAAGTAGGCGGTCCTTGAAATTGATTTTATGTGGGCGTTAAAGGATAAATCCTGATCAAATATAACACCAAGATTCCTTACAGTCTCACTGGAGGCCAAATTAATGCCATCCATAGTTAGTATGTCTTTAGATAATTTGTTTCGTAGATTCTTCGGGCCAAGTACAATAACTTCAGTTTTGGTCGTGTTTAACATCAAAAAGTTTAAGGTCATCCACGTTTTTAAGTCCTTAAGGCAGTCTTGAATTTTATTTAGATGATTAATTTCATCAGGCTTGATTGATAAATATAGTTGAGTATCATCCGCATAACAATGAAAGTTTACAGAATGATTCCTTATAATATTGCCTAACGGAAGCATATATAATGTGAACAAAATAGGTCCGAGCACTGAGCCCTGTGGCACTCCATGGCTAACTTTGGTTTGCGTGGAAGATTCATCGTTAACACGTACAAACTGAGAGCGTTCAGATAGATAGGACCTAAACCAGCCTAAAGCAGTTCCCTGTATGCCAACTAAGTGCTCTAGTCTTTGCAATAGGATATCATGGTCGATAGTATCAAATGCAGCACTAAGATCGAGCAAAACAAGAATAGAGACAAGTCCCTTGTCTGAGGCTATTAGAATATCATTTGTGACTTTAACCAGAGCTGTCTCTGTGCTATGATGTGTTCTAAAGCCAGACTGAAAATCTTCAAATAAATCATTGTTTTTTAAGTAATCACACAACTGTTTTGCGACCGCTTTCTCAAGAATTTTTGAGAGGAACGGAAGATTAGAAATAGGTCTATAGTTGGCTAAAACCTCTGGATCGAGGTTGTGCTTTTTAAGAAGCGGTTTTATCACTGCTACTTTGAATGATTGTGGAACATAGCCTGATAATAAAGACATATTCATAATATTTAATAAAGAAGTGCTAATTAATGGAAAAACTTCCTTCAACAGCTTAGTTGGAATTGGGTCTAACATACACGTTGATGGTTTAGAAGAGAGAATCATTGAATGTAATTGTTCAAGGTTAATGGCTGAAAAGCATTCTAGTTTACTATCTAGTGTAATATTAGAACTTACGATTCCGGGAGCTGTTGGTAACACTATACTGGTCGAAGGCAAGAGGTCATTAATTTTGTTTCTAAGAGTAACAATTTTATCGTTAAAAAAGCACATAAAATCATTACTACTGAGTGCTAAGGGAATAGAAGGCTCAATCGAGCTGTGGCTCTCTGTCAGCCTGGCTACAGTGCTGAAAAGAAATCTTGCATTATTCTTATTCTCATCTATTAATGAAGAGTAGTAGGCTGCTCTCGCTTTACGCAGTGCTTTCTTATATTCATTGAGAGTAATATGCCAAATTAAACGAGATTCTTCAAGTTTAGTGGAACGCCATATCCTTTCAAGTTGTCTAGACTTTTGCTTTATTTTGCGGGTTTCGGCATTATGCCATGGAGCTAATCTATGTTGTTTTATTTTCTTCTTTTTCAAAGGAGCAACAGAATCTAATTTTATTCGCAGCGCATCTATAGCACTATCAACAACATGATCAATTTGGGGTGGTGTACATTTTGTATAAGTTTCCTCCCCTACATGCAGACATGCTATCGAGTTAAGTATTGGTTGAATCTCTTCCTTAAATGTGGCTATAGCACTAACAGATAGGTTTCTGCTGCAAGAGCTTTTGACTAATGCTTTGTAGTCTAGTAACAATACTTCAAAAGTTACTAAGAAATGGTCGGATAAAGCAGGATTATGCGGTTCGACTAATAGTTGCTCAATTTCAATACCATAAGTCAGAACAAGGTCGAGAGTGTGATTATAGCAGTGGGTTGGTTTATTTACACTCTGACAGAAACCAACAGAATCTAATATAGAGTTAAATGCAACAGTAAGGCTATTTTTATCATCGTCAACATGAATATTAAAGTCACCTACGATAATTACTTTGTCTGTTTTAAGAACCAAAGTTGATAAAAACTCAGAGAATTCTGATAAGAATTCTGAATAAGGACCTGGTGCACGATACACTGTAACAAATAAGATTGGCTGCAAAGTTTTCCAGGTCGGATGCGTAAGACTAAAAACGAGGCTTTCAAAAGAGGTATAATTACATTTTGGTTTAGTATTGATAAGTAAACTTGAGTCAAAGATTGCTGCAACTCCACCTCCTCGGCCCGTGCCTCGAGCAATATGAGTGTTGACATGGCTGGGTGGAGTGGCCTCATTTATGCTGACATATTCTTCATGTCTCAACCAAGTTTCAGTGAGACAGCATATATCAATATTATAATCTGATATTAAATCATTTACCAATATTGCTTTAGATGCTAGAGATCTTATGTTTAAGAGACCACATTTAATCTTCCTGTTTTGTTGCACTGTAGTAGTTGTTACATTTACTTTTATTAGGTTATTATGTATGACACCTCTATTAGGTTTTACCTTAAATTGTCCTTGGGCAGACACACACACCGCTAATATTGGGTATTTTATTGGGTTCGGGATTCCTATGGGTGACTGCCTAGGAGAGAGCGCAGAGAAGCGTGTAAGACTGCGACTCTGCCTCCTGGTCTCAACTCCAGTTTGTCATGGATTACGTCCACAAAGCCCTGAAATGTTTGCCGAAATGAGATCTGCACCTTTCAAAGTAGGGTGAATGCCGTCTCTCTTAATCAGACCAGGTTTTCCCCAGAAGGCTGTCCAATTATTTACGAAGCCCACATTGTTTGCTGGGCACCACCAAGACAACCAGCGCTGAAATGATGACATGCGGCTATACATGTCATCATTGATCAGATTGGGGAGGGGACCAGAGAAGATTACGGTGTCCGACATTGTTTTAGCATAACTACACACCGACTCCACATTAGGATTTGGTGCATTCTGATTGGCGTACACGAACATCATTACCACCGACGTGAATAACAATCCTACTGTATTTACGTTTATCTTTAGCCAGCAGTTTAAGATGCGCCTCAACGTCGCCCGCTCTGGCCCCCGGAATGCATGTGACTGTGGAGGCTTCGGTCTCTAAATTCACGTGTCTCATAATAGAGCTACCAATAACCAGAGTTGGCTTCTCAGCGGGTGTCTCGCTGAGTGGGGAATATCTGTTAGATACGTGAACGGGTTGGTGGGGACCTGCGGGTTTCGCGTTATGCCCCTTCTGAACAGTCACCCAGCCTCCCTGCTGCTCGGGAGTTGCCGGGGGACGGCTAAGAGGAGCTACATTTTGCCGGTCCGCACATGCTAACATGGGCTTTACTTTAACTGAGTTACTTTCTAAGATGCGGAGCCGGGCTTCTATTGCTATGATTCCCGCCTCCAACCTAACAACTATACTACATTTAACACATGTATCCTTACCAGTAAGGGAGGCCGGGAAGTAACCAAACATGAGACAGGAAGAGCAGGAAATAGCACCAGAAGGTGGGGAAAGAGCCATGGCTAGCTATCAAGCTAAAGTAGCTACCGTTAGCAAACCCGAAAAGAGTGTAGGCAACTGTGGAGTTACAGTCGCTAAGAGAAGGAGAGTTGTGAGTGCTTAAGCTGTAGTAACGTGTGATTACAACGTCAGGCAGTTGCCGTGATCAAGAGTTTTAAAACGATCGATTAAGTTTAAGTTAATAAGCTATCAGCAACAGAACAGGCACACGGGATACCCGGAGATGAAAACAACAACAACCGGAAGTTGCAACGTGCTCACCGCAATAGGTTCCTCCTTCCGCTCACTCCACTCCATTTAAACAATAAACCATTTAAACATCTTCAGTCATTGCCTGCGCATGGGTCCTGTTTAAAACAGAATCTTAGCAGCTTTTCGTTTCCGAAGCACTTTTAATAAACCCTCCACATGCTTCGTCAAGTTGGTGAATGTTTTGTGTTATTATATTTAAAAGGTTTTGGGCCGTTGTAGCCTGTTTGCACGGGTCGGCAACCGCAGAAAGCAAGTATATCTGGGTCTGCATGAGGTGTTCTTTCATGCAGTTTTCATTTGAACAAAAACAACATTCTGTTCTTTGAAACCCCTGCTGGTTTCCCAGGAGCTGCAAAAAACATGGTGACACAATAACAAGGTGACCCAGCTGACAGATTCAGAGTGAATAAGTGAATGATTTTCCGAGGTTAAGTAATATGTGACTATATAAAGAGACTGCATTGGATAACTGTTTTGTTTTTTTCAATCAAACACACGAAAGCTCCAGTCTCCAGTCATTCTCTTGAGATTTCCAGAAAATATAAAATACATTGTTTAGTGTCCCACAAACAAATATAAGGCACTCATTGCGATGGCTGCACTCACACACACGCATAGAGGATATGAACACCATAATGTGGTTTACTGGCAAAAGTATCTCCCCTCCAGAGAGTCTTTGAAATAAGCGTCAGTAGATGACTGTATTTATGGAGCACTCTGTGTTACTTTATTTCTCCTCACTGCGGCTGAATTACAGTCCACATAAAGTATAGATGATGGCTTGGTTTGTTGGAAACCAGCACTAAGGTTGCAGCGGCTTAACACGTGTATTTATTTCAATCCATTTTCTTTGGCCACACACACACTTGCATGTACATTTCTGCTTGCCTCAGGGGAATCTGAACCCATTTCCCCCAACTCTCCTACTCTGACACCATGATCTCAGTGTAAAACTGCAGCTCTGCGCAACATGATGCAACTGTCAAACAAGTCTTCACTTTTTTTTCGAGATAGCCCCATATTTCTAACTACCCTCTCCTTTTCTATTTTCCACTTTTTCTGTCACTTTCCCCTCTTGTTTTCCCTCTAAGTATCTGTCTGGTCCCTACCTTTCCGCGGACAGTTTTTGCGGCAGTTTAGAAGGCACACATTTCGGTGTCAGATGAAAAAACCCTGGCAAGCTCCGTCCCAGCGGTGGAATAAAAGCGAGCGCTTCGTGTCATTTGGAAAAGAATGACACAGATTCCTCCTCTGGCGCTGGAATAGACGCATGGCCTCCAATTAAAGGGCCATTGCGTGGCGGGGGTGCAGGGCTTGTTTGGGTTTGTTCAAATTATCGTGGGCTGCAGCCTTCCATTCTGTTTTGTTTTGAACATGAATATTTGTGTGAGACTGGAATTGTCCTCAATTTTGGAGAGGAGCCCACTTGTGTTTAGACTTTAGGTTGAATCAGGATAACATTTAGGTATTGTTAGCGTTAGGTTAAAGAGTGTGTGCCAAAACGCTGACAGCAGCGATGGCTTTATCCCTATTTCAATATTCTCTATGTTTTATAAAATGTTAACCTGCATATCATACACAAATATATTTCATTACGTATTTCCCCAGAGTGGAGACATATCTCGCTTTCTTTACAAATGTGCATGCTTTGATCATATGCATGTGTTATTGTTTGCATAAAAGTGTACAGTGGATATTTCTGCATTTTGTCAAAGCTGCAAAAGTTAAACTACTGAATCTGTCAGAGTTTCTTCTTGATGCAAACTTGAAAGCTGTTTACTGACTGACGAGATATTTCTCAAGCATTGCCCTTATTTCCAACATGAAGGCACATCCTGTAAAATATTTACTTGCTGTGCCACGAAGTAAACAAGTGCCCCTTGCCTGGGACCAATCAAAGTGTGGGCAAAGGACATGAAAGCCTGCGATAGCATATGGCGTGTTGGGTGTTAGCTTACATGTTTGCATGTGTGTATGTGTTTATATGAGCGCTAATTATCCACTTGTGATATAGCATGCATGAAAGTGTTTACCTCGTATCTGTGTAATAACCTGCATCTAACGAGCCAGGAGCACCATGCGGCACCCTGCAGATCCCAGAAGCCCCGGGCCTCTGCTGCTGCATTTGTGAAAATCAAGAAAACATGGCAACTTCAAGTAGATTTTCTTCCCTGCAATCACAAACAAATAAAAAACTAAATGCATTAGTGTTTATTTCCCAGACTTGTAGAACAGCTCATATCTCCCATGGAATGAAAAGCACCACAAAGACAATCCTCGTGTTCGATATAAGATGTTGTTGATTTAATTCGCTTGCATCACTGTTTCTAATATCAGGGGAACACTCAATTAAATGGGTTATAGTTTTGTTTCAGTTATTGTGTGTTACCACTGGAGTGCTCGTTTTCATCTCGCGCCACGCCTGCATGATTAGCATATTCCATCATGTTAAACAAATAGAAGACAATGAGGGCCTTAGGGATGAGGGGCAAACATGTGCACAGCATACAAAGAGATCAATCTGTTTCCAGTGGCACACAAAGGCCTGTTGTTGGAGAGCCCCTCATTGGCTATGCATTAGAGATTGATGGAGTTCCTCTGCTGTCAGACTGACTTTAACACCCACAGTGCGCTCGCCGCTGTGTAAGCATTGGTGTGTTGGTGGGGGATGTCAGCGCTCCCTCACTTCTTATTAGAAAAAGTCATTCTGCCATTCGTGATGCAGAATAATATCAAATTGCCAACATAAAATAAAATAATTGAATATTATATTTGAAGTGTGGATCCACTTTATTGTAAATATTTGTGTTGTTGTTTCTATGCTGAGATGCTCCTCCACTGCACCTGCACATAACACCACACCCCTTTACTCTGGCCGTTTCTCAATCTCGAGGAAACTGGCTTCCAAGCAAATATTTCAAGCCAAGTGGCGCAGCAGGACCGTTCCAATGTCCAGCACTTGGAATTCCACCGAGGCCTCGTCCTTGGTTTGGGGGAAATTTCGAGGCTGCACATTCGCGTCCTTAAAATCCCCACAATGCTTTGCGCACGGACCAACTTCCCCAAATCTGTGGCGGAAAATGTAAGGCGGGGCCTCTCATATGACGCACACCTGCACACTTGCTAGCCTGTTCCACTCTTCGTTTTCCGAATGCCAGGAAGGATTCTTGCCTAGCTTCTGAAGCAAGTGACTCAGAAGACATGTGCTACCAAGCAAGCATCCTCGAGATTGAGAAACGGCCTCTGTGTACCTACATACATGAGCCATGAAGATTGGCTGATAGCGACAGGGTGTTATTACCCTCACAGATCCTAAGAGCAGAACTTAAGAAAAACTCTTTTTTTTTACGCTGCTATGGACAGTCTTGCATTAATATATATTGTCAAAGACATTGAAGTGACTGTTATTTTGTATATTCAATCAATCAATCAATGTTTATTTATATAGCCCAATATCACAAATGTTACATTTGTCTCAGTGGTCTTCACAGTGTGTACAGAATATGAGTATGACAATACGACACCCTCTGTCCTTAGACCCTCTGTCCTTAGACCCTCTGTCCTTAGACCCTCACATCGTACAAGGAAAAACTTCCGGAGAAAACCTAGTTTAAAGGGAACATGGGAGAAACCTCAGGGAGAGCAACAGAGGAGGGATCCCTCTCCCAGGACGGACAGACGTGCAATAGATGCCGTGTGTAAATTGAAAAGATAATACATTTGCAACATAGGTAGTCCAAATGTTTGGAAATGCATGTGTGTATAATAGGAAGATGAATCCACGAGGATATCCATCCAGGACCGATGATCCAGGACCACGGCCACGACTCAAGATCCAGGGCTCGCGATCCAGGACACAGGACCGCAGGATCCTCCATGACTCCGGATCCCAGCGTATATAGACACCAAAAAGAAATTTGGGGAAGCTGGGTTAATCGGAACATGAGAGTACACAGGTATAGACAGAAAGAAGGAAGAAGTAAGATGTCCCCCGACAAACTAAGCCTATATCAGCAAAACTAGGGGCTGAATCTAATCAGCCCTAACTATAAGCTTTATCAAAAAGGAAGGTCTTAAGCGCACTCTTAAAAACGGATAGGGTGTCTGCCGCCCGAACACAAACTGGAAGCTGATTCCACAAATGTGGAGCTTGATAAGAAAAGGCTCTGGCTCCCATTGTACTTTTAGAGACTCTAGGAACAACCAACAACCCTGCATTCTTGGAACGCAATGCCCTAGTAGGACAGTAGGGTATAATGAGTTCTTTAAGGTAAGATGGCGCCTGCCCATTAAGGGCTTTGTAGGCGAGAAGAAGAATTTTAAATTCTATCCTGTGTTCTATAGGGAGCCAGTGTAAGACAGCCAGAACAGGAGTAATGTGGTCCCTTTTCCTAACTCTGGTTAGTGTACGAGCTGCAGCATTTTGAATCAGCTGAAGCCACTTGACTGACTTCTTGGTACTCCCTGATAATAAGGAGTTACAATAATCCAGCCTTGAAGTAACAAATGCATGGACTAGTTTCTCTGCATCGTTTTGAGGCAAGATATGCCTGATTTTTGCAATGTTACGTAGATGGAAGTAGGCGGTCCTTGAAATTGATTTTATGTGGGCGTTAAAGGATAAATCCTGATCAAATATAACACCAAGATTCCTTACAGTCTCACTGGAGGCCAAATTAATGCCATCCATAGTTAGTATATCTTTAGATAATTTGATTCGTAGATTCTTCGGGCCAAGTACAATAACTTCAGTTTTGGTCGTGTTTAACATCAAAAAGTTTAAGGTCATCCACGTTTTTAAGTCCTTAAGGCAGTCTTGAATTTTATTTAGATGATTAATTTCATCAGGGTTGATTGATAAATATAGTTGAGTATCATCCGCATAACAATGAAAGTTTACAGAATGATTCCTTATAATATTGCCTAACGGAAGCATATATAATGTGAACAAAATAGGTCCGAGCACTGAGCCCTGTGGCACTCCATGGCTAACTTTGGTTTGCGTGGAAGATTCATCGTTAACACGTACAAACTGAGAGCGTTCAGATAGATAGGACCTAAACCAGCCTAAAGCAGTTCCCTTTATGCCAACTAAGTGCTCTAGTCTTTGCAATAGGATATCATGGTCGATAGTATCAAATGCAGCACTGAGATCGAGCAAAACAAGAATAGAGATAAGTCCCTTGTCTGAGGCTATTAGAATGTCATTTGTGACTTTAACCAGAGCTGTCTCTGTGCTATGATGTGTTCTAAAGCCAGACTGAAAATCTTCAAATAAATCATTGTTTTTTAAGTAATCACACAACTGTTTTGCGACCAGTTTAAGATGCGCCTCAACGTCGCCCGCTCTGGCCCCCGGAATGCATGTGACTGTGGAGGCTTCGGTCTCTAAATTCACGTGTCTCATAATAGAGCTACCAATAACCAGAGTTGGCTTCTCAGCGGGTGTCTCGCTGAGTGGGGAATATCTGTTAGATACGTGAACGGGTTGGTGGGGACCTGCGGGTTTCGCGTTATGCCCCTTCTGAACAGTCACCCAGTCTCCCTGCTGCTCGGGAGTTGCCGGGGGACGGCTAAGAGGAGCAACCTTTTGCCGGTCCGCACCGGCTAACATGGGCTTTACTGTCGCTGTTTATGTATTCGGGATTGTTGGAAACAGCATTTCGATCTCTCTGTCTATCCACACAAACTGAAAGATTGACAATTACAGTACATGTTACTTGATAGTCGCTTTTATCCAAAGCGACTTACACATTCAATGCTGTGGGCAATCCCCACAGGAGCAATTTGGGGTGAAGTGTCTCAGGGACACAACGACATGCTGACTGCAGTGGGGTTTGAACCTGTGACCCCTGATCCGAACACCAACACACTATCCCACTGCACCACACGCCTCATATCTGAAAATAAAGTTGACTTTGACTCAGTCTGCATCAAACACAGGCTCTTGATAAATAAGCAGCTCCTTGTCACGTTATCTATCAAATCTGAAATCTCCACTATAAGAGCCTTGTGAGCAGAGTCCTGAGAGTGTGGTAGATTTAATGCACTCCGCTCTGCATCAGCCAAACGCAGTGGCGAGCCGTAAGGGCCCTCTAATATTTGAAAACATTAAAAAAACGTTTTTTTTAATAATAATTTTTAATAATTTTTTGTTGTTACATTTTTCATTAGTTTTACCAAAATAACTTGATTTAATTAAAATAATATTTCCAAAGAAATAAATCGTTCGAATCTGCCTGTTCAGTTTCTGTTGGAATGTGAAGGGTTAAATGTCGTCTCTGCGAGTTATGTGAAGACGGGAGAGCTTGTTGGTCCCTCTCTACATTCACAGAGGGCCAGCTATAGTAACTCAATGAGAGAGTAATGTCAAATGACAGTACAATTGACCAATCATATCTTCCCTCTAAATGGGCGGGCTTTATTTTCGCGGACTTTATGACAAGTTCCGCCCGCTGTGAGGTCTATGCAAGTGGTGCAGTGACTCGTCCTAAAACCCGGAAGTAAGCTGCGCTCGGATTCCCTCGACAGAAAGCAACGGGATTTCTCCATAGGATTTTGGAATATAGCTCGAAATAAGGTCAGTGGAAAACGAACCTGTTAGATAAATGCACGTTTCGTTCAGCCGGATAATATCCACATGTCTACCCTACTTTTATTATTTTCAAATCATAAATCTAAACGATAGATTTATGATCGATAGATTTATGATTGATAGATTTATGATTAGCATAAGTTCGTTCATGATGGCTCACTTCAGTGATAGCGAAATTATTAACCGAGTCATTTTCAAGATTGAGTTACAATGATAAACTGGAGTGGCAAAGGATCAGCTGAATGACCCGCAAGTGCTTCATCCAAAAGGACAGGAGGATGGACTTTGTGTTTAAGTGATTTGATCATCAAAGGTAGGCCTAAGTCATTCGTGCCGACTTAATTCATTTGTAATTGTTACTTGGCTGTGGGTGCCCTGTCATGATAGGTGTTTATATAAATGGTGTTGTTTTGTGTGGTAGAGGGTCGCTGTCATTGATGCGTTTTGCACCCCAGGCCGTTGTTTTGATATTCCGCTGAAGTATACGGTGTGACGTAATAACTCTTCTTTTTTTTCTCGAGGGAAGGGGGTCAGAGGGCCTAGGTATAAAAGTCACGGCTCGCCACTGGCCAAACGGCTCACTGCCCCCGCACTGCGAGGGGGACCCAAGTTCCCATCAGCAAAAACACGTGGGTTTGCTATCCTGGCTCCAAGATGGTGGAATGAGCTCCCCAGTGACATCAGGACAGCAGAAAGCTTACACATCTTCCGGCGCAGACAGAAAACTCATCTCTTTCGACTCCACTTCGAGCGATAGAATGAAAATAAAAATAATAATAATAACAATAGGTTCCTCGCACTTCGTGCGAGGACGCCGTTGGGTCCTAGCGCTACGTGCTCTGGCCCTAATAACTTACACATGCACATGGTGTCTTTTCCTTTCTCTTCCTGCTTTGCTGCTTCACCCTGCATACCATGTCACTCTCACTTTTTCTTATTTGTTGCCCTTTGTTTCCATAGAGACTAAACACAGTATGGTATCTTATTCGAAAACGCCCTTTCACTCACTCTATATTACATTTTCTGCTCGATATTGACTCAATCAACTACCCACACTCTCCCTACACAAGATGAAATCTCTTTTTTGTGACGAGCCAATCACATGAGGCGTTGTTTACAACGGTCCCCCCGCTAGCTGGTTTTAAAGTGACAATAGAAGAGATTTCACTTACTTTAACTTATCGTTATGAAGAAACGTAATTGCTGCAGCACAATGACACCATCTATGTTTAGATTGGCTTCCTGAAAGTGTAATTCGGTTTACCTTTGCGTCGAGTTTTTCTCTTTCACAGTAAAAGCCCTATACATTTACACTGCATTACTGCCTACCAGAGTGCATTTCACCAAGAGGCAATTACACAAAATAGTTTAAGTAGTCGTTCCCCAGCTAGCAGAATCCTTAGAGTAACTTAAATGTAAAATTGTACATGGCATAACAGCCCCATTTTTGGACCAGGCAAAGACGAGAAAGAGGTAGAGTGATATAAAATAATTATTTACGCTAAGCTAAGATCGGTAACGCAGCGTCCACACGGCGGCGTGCGTTGAAGCTTGCCGCCGGGCGTGCCTGAAACTCGACCAACAATCAATCACATGAATCTCCCGCCCCAGTCACACAAGCACGCGGATTGATTGGCTAGAGCTTGTACTGGCATATGATTTGATTGGCTGACGCTTCCGTCGAAGCTTCAAAAGTTGAACATTGCTCAACTTTTGAACAAAGCGAAGCGACGCGACCACGATGCAGTTCGGCAAAGCGTGATGTCACCCCATTCAAAGTGAATGGGCAGAAGCGTTGAAGCTTCAACGCACGCCGCCGTGTGTAGGGCCGTAAGAAACAATATCTGCCTGCTTATTAAACTGGGTGTTTTTGTGAAATGATGATTTATGAACACAGTACTGTGCACATTAATCACCATTTCGGTTTCCAACTTAATGTAAATGACGTCATTTTCATTGGAAGTCCCTGGGCAGGTAATTATAAATGAGAACAAAACATAACACAAGAGTCAGATATGCAGAAAAAATGAATGAATATTATCTTATTGTTCTCTTTTTTTTTTTACACTGCACATAGGAACTATGAATCCATGTGGGATTGATGAAAGGTGCAGTGAAAACGGGATATTTTCTTAACCTGAATGTGTTGATAAATTGCAATTGATCTTAACTGGATGCATGTGCCGGTCATTTGCAATTAGCAGCCCAATAAACCCATTTAAAGGCAGACAGTAAGTGTCGTGTGCAAAACAAAAACCAACATGCCACTATGGGCAACACAAAGGAAAACTTAACTTAATTAAGGTTTGTTCTCTTCGCAAATTAATGGCACTCTAAATAAAGCTTTATAAATGTGTGTGTGTGGTGTGTGTGTGTGGTGTGTGTGGTGTGTGTGTGTGTGTGTGTGTGTGTGTGTGTGTGTGTGTGTGTGTGTGTGTGTGTGTGTGTGTGTGTGTGTGTGTGTGTGTGTGTGTGTGTGTGTGTGTGTGTGTGTGTGTGTGTGTGTGTGTGTGTTCACGCATGCTGGTCTTATTCTGTTGTCGTTTAGACCTAATAATCATACGTTCTAAATTGTAAAAATGAATAATTGTCAAAACATTTCTTCTGTGTATTCATAAGGTTAATTGCTTTTTCATCATCATTATTAAAATTACACGGCACACATTGCAAGTTGCCTTTCGTGCCAGCGGGAAGAACGAAAGTCTTAAGGATGAATGGCACAAACATTTGTAAATGTCTTGCAGAAATTGAAATGAAATCAAATGAAGCTCAAATGTTATTCATGAAGCCTAATGGGTTTGTAACGACGGACCAGAGTTGAGTTAGCATCAGTCTGATGACTGCTAGTTGAGTTTCCTTTAACCATCCCTTATATTTGAGAGTTCAGAAATGAGTTCTCTCTCTTAATGCAATAGGAACCGTGGGTGGCTCTGACTGAGAAAACTATTTTCCAAATCTTTATTGAACAACACATTCCCCTGTGGTAGATGCCCTTGTTGCCATGCCGCTGCTCTCCCTCCACATGCACAACTGACTCAGTGTGGGAGGTGCTTTAGAGAAGAGTCCAAAAACACTCTGACTTTTGGACTAACCACCATTTTTCCAGAGCAACGGTAACTAACGTGTTCCTCAACACTGTTATGTGACTATGTGCATTTAGTTTGATTTATTTTGTGGATGTATATTTAAAAATATATTTTCTATTGATTGTCAATAATGAATAATGTATTATTATTATTTTTTAAAACTATTGTTTTATTATTTTGAATGTTTTTGTCATAAATTCAGACGTGTATCGTCGGAATGGAGGGGGTGTAAAAATGGACGACATGCAAACTTCTGTATTTTGTGTTTAGCACTCTCTCTATTACAAAGCTGCATGTGGTTGATACAAAAAGGGAAATAAAGGCCATAATATCAGTTATTCCAGGTTTATGTATAGTTTGCTGTTATTATGTATTTTACTTTTACTACTCACTAGTTTTATACTGTGTTTTTGCCTTTTTACTAAAGAATCTGGTCAATAAATGATAACCAAAAAGTATTTTAGACAAAGGAAATACAAATTATATCCGCTGCCACTTTTGGAGGTGTGCGTGACACATCCACGTTCTGCCTGCTCAGATTTAAATTGTATCTTCACAGATGCACAACTCGGCTTTTTACACACCCCTCCCTATTTCCCTCTCTGTCTGCAAAGAAGCAAGCGTTGAAGGTTGGAAATGTCCAGCGGTTTATCAGAAAAGAGGGATTATCCAAAAGATAATGTACTCTCTCTCCCTTTTTCCCTTTAATCGTCATCAAAATGTCTGTGGGAAAATGAGGAAATAATTAGTGGTGAAGAATATAGAACGTCCAGCAAATTGCTACGTCATATGGGGCACACACAAACCTAATCCATGAGAACATTAAAGAGGCCCTATTATGCGTTTGGGTATAGTGTTATATAGGTTTTAGTGCATGTAAATGGTCTGCAAAGGCTAAAATCCCTGTGTTCCCTCCAGAGGAATTTCTCCCCCCCCCCCTGAAATGCCTCCATTGGACACTTTGTTTACTTCTTTAACATAGTGACATCACTACGCAACACATTGTACGTGATAGGCTAAGGGGCGGGACCACTCTAAGCGATTGACCGATCACAACAGAGCCGGCCAGCTAACCAATCAGAGCACACTGGGCTCTGGTTTCAGACAGAGGGTGAAAAGAGGTGCTGCAGCATTGAACATTAACGCATGGAGGTCACAGTAGAAGCACTACATACAAATATGAACCTGAAAATGAGCATTGTAGAGCCCCTTTTGAACAACTCTGCTCTGTTGCTATCAAAGGATTATTGAAAGAACATAATCCTGGAAGACATTTGATGGAGAATTATTTTATTATCAGTCCAGTTTGGGCGTATAGCTGCATACTTTGTCCTCAAATGCCTTTCACTTTGAACCCTGTGATCATGCAACAAAGACACTCAATCTTTCCACCCAATGCTAATGACCTGCACACGGCATGGACACACAGAGGCAACGCAATGCAAACTTCTGCAGTGGGAGATGCCAGGGATTGACCCTCATTTCATGTCTTTGCACTCAATCAAAGCACTAAAACATGCAAACATACAAAGCCTGCTTGAGTGATGCCTTTGTCGCACAAAAAAAGAAGAAAAGAAACGAGAACGATCCACTTAATGATGCTCACGAGTGCTTTTTAAAATGTTCCATAATTGCTGTCATTTCTACTCTTTGTCTGCTTCCTCTGCGGAGTGACGTGTTTCCCCCTACACATTCACTAAATCCTGTTGTTGTAATTCCCGGCACGTCGCCTTGATATCAAATTATATTCACATTGTCATGAAGACCTCTGCACAAATTGTAGCAAAAGACAGAATTTTGTTTGAGTAATACATAACAGTGATGTAAACTGTTTCTATCTCACACGCAGAGAGAGATGCAAGCTTCGCAGCTACAGGCAATATCACATTTGAATGCTCGATTGGGGGGAAGAAAAGGAGGAGAAAAAGAGATGCAAACAGAAACAGAGGAGGAGGAGGGAGGAAGGAAGGAAGGAAGGAAGGAAGGAAGGAAGGAAGGAAGGAAGGAAGGAAGGAAGGAAGGAAGGAAGGAAGGAAGGAAGGAAGGAAGGAAGGAAGGAATTTCAAAGACTACTTTTTTTACGATGTTGTATTTTAGTGTTGCCCCTGGTTTTAGTGTCCTGTCTGTGTGTAACTTTGTGTGGTAGTGTTACCACTGACAGGTCTCTCGTGAAAATGAGACCTTGTGTCTCAATGAGATTAAAAAATTAAAAAAATTAAAAAGGAAGGAAGGAAGGAAGGAAGGAAGGAAGGAAGGAAGGAAGGAAGGAAGGAAGGAAGGAAGGAAGGAAGGAAGGAAGGAAGGAAGGAAGGAAGGAAGGAAGGAAGGAAGAGATCGATAGCAGGAGTAAGAATCAGACACAAACAATGATGAGGAGGGGAGGCGGGGGAGCATTCTCCCTTGAATGTGAGATGGGGTGGAGACAAATGGACAGGGAGGCGTTTGAAGTCAAGGCAGGCTTTTCTTCCCTGCGCTCCCCTATCTGATGACAGAGAGGAGGGGTATGAGGGGGGGGGATGGGGGTGTTTAGGTAAGCCTTTGTGTCTGGGGAACAAGTGAGTAACAGGGTTGTAAATATGAAAATGGGAAAATGAGAAATGGAGGAGGAGAGAATGCATGCAGGGGAAAGAGGAGGTAACAAAGAGAGACGAGAAGAAAGCGAGATGAGGTGGAGATGGGGATTGCTCTGAAAGGAATCAGAGAGCACAATGTGGTGGAGACGAGAGACAGCTATTCATATTCCAGGATGCTTTTAGCACCCCTCTGCCGCTACCTGATTTCATTTTAAATTCCATCACAAAGTGTGTTTTATTATCATGCCAATATCAGAGCATTATAACGCCTGCCTACAGATAATGCTGAGCACCTTATGAAATAACACTTTGCACCATTGCCAAGCAATCACTGGTGGAGCCTCGGGGCTGTTGCAAATGGTACAATTAAACATATTAATAGGGCTCAGATTACCCTGTGATCCACGTAATCACATTGCATATAGCACTTATCTGCGGTGGTGGCTTCTCGTGAAGACGCTCTCCACCTCCGCTGTTATTACCCAGCATCGCATGAGGAGCTAATCTTTTGTCATTACACTATCACACAGTATCTGTTGCTGGCGCTAAAGTCAATGAAAAACAATTAGGCCTCATAGAGAGGATCTTCTTCTTCTCCAGCATGCACGGTGTGTGTTGGTGTGCAGTGTGAGATCAGACCTGTTGTCTGCAGGCGATCTCCAGTGGAGCTGAGGCCTGATCTGTCCACTCACTGCTGCCAGCTCGTTCTCCTGCTCAACACACCATGGTCCTTTGGAACAGTGGCTCCCAACCTGGTTTACACATAGTTGTAACGCAATACATGATTGTCACTAAAAGCCTTGTCTCTACATTACAATAAAATATAAAAAAGTATTGATTAATTAATTTCAATACAAATTCAAGTTAGTATTAAAGGCATAAAAATACAGAAATATATAATTCTTTCTTTAATAGAAATGTTTCTTCTGCCGTAAAGTGTTCAAACCGGACTTTTCTGGTTAAGCACATTTTAAAACATAGTCATTGTCAATGCCGGTTCCAGTTGGATTATTTGTCACAGTTGCTCCGATCAGATCGGTCTCCTCCATTTTGTAGATTATTTACGACTTCGGCTTACTTTGAGCATGTGTTTTAAACAGTTTAATCCCTTTGTGAATTGTTTCCACTTGCACCGCCATTTAATTTCTTCATACAGCGGGAATCCAAATGAATTAATCCTGAGTCCAATAACCATCAAAGTCGCTCCAATAGTGCTCCTTAATTACGCTTTCATCCTCCTTTAACAAAACACTTCACATTCACCAGTTTGTGACAGCAGTTGTAGCATTTTTGAGACTTTTAAACTTTAATTACCGCTGTTGCCGAACCATAGGCGGATTTTGCGGGGGGGGGGGGCAGGGGGGCATTGCCCCTATATGTTACAGCATTACTACTTCTAAAACTGTTCCAATACAAATATTTCGTATATCAATATTTTAATAGATGTAATATAATGATTGTTACAATACAAATCTGAATAATATCATGTTTTGTTTGAAATAATTTCCTTTTTGAGCAGTCGCATGTTGTGACGTGTGTGTGTGTGTGTGTGTGTGTGTGCGTGCGTGCGTGCGTGCGTGTGTGCGTGCGTGCGTGTGTGTGTGTGTGTGTGTGTGTGTGTGTGTGTGTGTGTGTGTGTGTGTGTGTGTGTGTGTGTGTGTGTGTGTGTGTGTGTGTGTGTGTGTGTGTGTGTGTGTGTGTGTGTGTGTGTGACGTATGAGGTTAAGAACACAAGTTCCCTCGCTTTTTTTACATACAAGTGATTCAGCTATTGTATTACAATAAGATATGCAGCGATTTTTAAAACGTCCAATTTCTGGGACGTTTAACGCGTCTACTTCTGCACTAAGTAGGACACTGGTTAATAATATTGTAGCGTGTTCAAGTAACCAAGGGATATAGTAATTATCAAATAAGTATAAGATGTGCACAGTTATGATAAGTTTTACAGATGTAATGCACTGTTGTTGGGGGGAGAGACCGCCCCTTCCATATGAGTGTGTGTGTACGGCATAAGGCGTGCATGAGGCGTGCATGAGGCGTGCATGACGAGACGAGTTGTGTTCGTATGTGGAAAAGTCATACTCAGTGCGGTGAACGCTGGCTTTATTGCTTCTGTATCCGTAGCACCCCACGCAATAGTTGGGACTGTGTACTGACTTCAGTAAAAAAGGTTTGCCCCCCCCAGCGCAAATGTCAAACTCCGCCTATGTTGGGAACCCCTGCTTTAGAACACTTCTTAAAAATATAATGACAGGCTTAATACCATAAACATTATAGCATCTGTAATATAATAGGATTCTCTTGGTAATAAAATATATGAATAAAATATTGTATCTATATTATACCAAACTCTATTTTTTTGTACAATGACTTCTTACTGAAATATAATACACATATAATATACTATTATAACTTCCTTTACTGCTCTCAATAACTCCATAATGTACTATGCGTTACTGCTATGCTGTACATATACTGTGATAATATAGTATAATCGGCTCTACTGTGCTCTATAGGCTATGGTGTATCAGACTGTGGTGTTGTGCTTACAACGACGCGACATTCAACTATACAACACTAATATTATACTGTGTTCTATACTGCACTACATTATCCTATACGGCTCTGCAGACATTACAAAACAAACATATTGAATGAGCACACATTCAATATGTGTAAAATAAGGATTGACTGCTGTAGAGTTGTCACTCTGTCTTTCGGGATGACATATTTGGATGCGATGTTGAAGCTTCTGTCTCTGTACTACACTATGCTACACTATGCTCTAAACTAGGCTATACACTTAGCCCACTGTTCTGCTGCATTGTGCTTGTACTGTCCTACTATATTGTGGGGTATTATACACGACGAGTGCTTTACTCTGTTGCAGTATCTTTGCAGTATTTTACGGTGCTTTAGATCCTACTACACTTATACCAGATTTAGTGTAAAACTGTAATTACGTTGTGATCCTGCAGGTGTGCCTCAGTAGGACAGTATGTGTTGGCTTCAGTGCTGCTGTCTATCTCTTTGTCTGTCTGCAGGCAAGACTCACAATATATTCATTAGGCCCCTTTCCTGCCGCCTGATAGGCCAATTGTTTCTCACTGCTGCACTGTGGGAGAGATCCTCACCAGGGCCAGGCTGTCTTTGATACACCAGGGACAAGCAGAAAGCAGACATGTTGAGAACCGCGTCAACACGCTTGTTCCAAAGGAAGAGGCAAATCTGTCAAACATAAAAGTAGTTGTCCGTGCAGGGCTTTGAAGGCCAAAAGCAGTCAGCTCCATACTTATCAGGCTGCGGCTGACAGTAGCAACGAGCTAATGGGCTCATCTGCAAAGCATATTGACAGCACCGCTCGCTTCAGTTCTGCGCCAGACTACAGTCAAAGACAGCATTGTGCTTTATTAGAGGTGAGATGTGACAGCGAGAGCGCCGTGCTCTTACAATCCCATGTTTCCTTTCTCATCAAAAGACCCGACAAAAAAAAGTAAACTTCAGTGTTCACAGGCTTCTTTTCACCGTAGCTTTTTCCTGTCTCGGATCAGAATTGTGCATGTTATATAAGGATGATGGCTGCTGGATAAGAGATATTCTGTTTGCCATTCAAAAGTAATACAGAGACAGGATGCTGCTTGTTTCAATCTTAACAACACTCTGTAATTGCCGAGCTGTCTATAAGGCGACTGAGCGAGGCTGCCTTTTGTGCTACAACTCTGAAAAATTGTTTTTGTGGAGGGAAAAACTCATACCTGCAACTAAAGTGGTGTTCGTTTACCTTATTTATAACTATGTTACCCTTCTATCTTTGAATACAAAGGTAATGGTGGGGCATGCAAAGTTATATGTTTATAATGAGACATTGTGAATACAAATCTGTTTTAAAATTAGCAGGAGAGGAGCTAGTTAGCATTATTGGAAACATAGTCACATACTTGGCTAAATAATTGATCCTACAGCTAATGTTCAAAGTGAACAAAGTTGTATTTGTTTGCCTTATTTCTAACTAAGCTGAACAAAAATATAAACGCAACACTTTTGTTTTTGTTCCCATTTTTCATGAGATGAACTCAAAGATCTAAAACATTTTCTATATACACAAAATAACCATTTCTCTCAAATATTGTTCACAAATCTGAAAAAATCTGTGATAGTGAGCACTTCTCCTTTGCCGAGATAATCCATCCCACCTCACAGGCGTGGCATATCAAGATGCTGATTAGACAGCATGATTATTGCACAGGTGTGCCTTAGGCTGGCCACAATAAAAGGCCACTCTGAAAGGTGCAGTTTTGCTTTATTGGGGGGGTCTGGGGGGGTCCGAAAACCAGTCAGTATCTGGTGTGAGGGGTAGGGGTAGGGTTAGGATAATGTTGTGACTCGAGTGGCCTGTGTTCGTCGTCCATAACATACGCCTGCCCATATCATAACCCCACCACCACCATGGGCCACTCGATTCACAACATTACCCTAACCCTACCCCTACCCCTCACACCAGATACTGACTGGTTTTCGGACCCCCCCAGAACCCCCAATAAAGCAAAACTGCACGTTTCAGAGTGGCCTTTTATTGTGGCCAGCCTAAGGCACACCTGTGCAATAACCATGCTGTCTAATCAGCATCTTGATATGCCACACCTGTGAGGTGGGATGGATTATCTCGGCAAAGGAGAAGTGCTCACTATCACAGATGTGTTCAGATGTGTGAACAATATTTGAGAGAAATGGTTATTTTGTGTAAATAGAAAATGTTTTAGATCTTTGAGTTCATCTCATGAAAAATGGAGCAAAAACAAAAGTGTTGCGTTTATATTTTTGTTCAGTGTATGTTATCCTCATGATTGGAATATAAAAGTAATGGGGGAGGACTGCAAAGTCTGTTTGTGATAATGAGACAGTATTTGAACACACATCTGTGTTGAAATTAAGCATTAGCTTTACCTTATGTATAACTAGTTACCCTTATGTCTTCAAATGTAAAAGTAGCAGGGGTGGTGTGCAAAACTATTTGGTGATGTTGAGACATTGGGATCAAATCTGTGTTAAAATGATCAAGATAAGAGTTTGTTAGCATCAGCTTATACTGTAGAAGCTGGTGGGAAACAAAGTCCACCTGCTTGGCTAGATAATGGAGCTAACAGCTAGCGTGGGGGAGCTAACGTGGGGGAAGATAACAAATGACTTTCTCATGTATGTTCGAGTGTAATCACGTTTTGTTTTTGGTGAGCCACTTGAATGATTACAATCGGGGTGAAAAAATAAAGGTGACTACTGTCTTCAATTCCTAGCCTATTGAGCCCCTGAGAACAGAAGCTTTCCGATGTCTCTGCCTTGGTTTTATTTGTATTACTTCACAAAATCATTTTTAATATGCCCTTTAAACTTCTGCATCGATCCTCACATAAACTCATTCTCCTCCTTGTCTCATCAAAGGTCATTTATTTCTAGACAATATCTAGCTGCTCTCACAACAAGCCCATGACTGAGGTCCTGACATTTGGCGAAACAAAACAAAAATGCATTCAATCCAAAAGAGCGGAGCAAATTTCATTATGCGCTCCCTAACTCCTGCCGTTGTTTATGAACGACAGCAAACCAACTGGGATCATCGGGATTACGTGACAAGACAACTGAAATTATTCATTATCATCCAAGTCTAATTCGAAGATCACAACAAAAAAAAACTAATTATGAATCACAGTAACAAGCTAGAAGTGTTTTTCTCGCTGTGCCCAAGGTCGCGTTGCCAATCAAGTTAGCAGAGCAGTGGGTGTGATCCCTGTGGGGAGACGAGCACTCTCCTGAGGCTGTCATCTCCTGTGCTCTTTCATAGTCGGTGCTAATCAGCTGTCCACTGTTAGCGTGTGCAATCTCTGATGCGTTCCTCTTTGTTGCTAACATACATCTGGTGCAGGGTAGAGTTTTGTCTGGGGTTTAACGATACTGTCTATCAACTCGAGGTTCAAGGTTGTAGTAAGACAAAGGAAAACTAGTGCTCGGCTCCAACCTTTCATTTGTATTTGTCCCGCTTATGGTACGCAAAACCAAATGTACAACAATTGCCATAAAACATGACTCCACCATTGAGCGAAAAGGAGCAGGGAGAAGAATAACATCGTATGTGACCTGCCCCTTTCTAAAATAAACAAATAAATACACATAGATGGTCTGCCCTTCATAATAATTATTATTTTTTTTTTTTTTTCACAGCCAAACATAACAGTATTTTAGGATTAAAAAAAATACTTATTTCCCACTTGACGGTTAACGGAAAGAAACAAAGCAACACCAAAACATCACATGTATAAGGAGAAGAAAAGTGCAACACCCTCACCTGAGTCCTACTGGAGAAGAAGGTGGAAAGCGACACATGATGATAATAATAACAATAACAACAATAACAATGGCAATGGGACCCGTAAATACAGAGGAGACATCACATCAAATACATCAAAAACATGAAGGACCAGAGTCCATCCATCCATCTTCTCCCGCGTATCCGTGGTCGGGTCGCGGGGGTAGCAGTTCCAGCAGAGAGCCCCAAACTTTCTTTTCCCTGGCGACATCAACCAGCTCTGACTGGGGGATCCCAAGGCGCTCCCAGGCCAGCGAAGAGATATAATCCCTCCACCTGGTCCTAGGTCGACCCCTTGGTCTCTTCCCAGCTGCACGTGCCTGGAACACCTCCCTAGGGAGGCGCCCAGGTGGCATCCTAACTAGGTGCCCGAAAGGACCAGAGTACATAGACTTATTCACATTCTGCTTCATATAGTCCCATCTTTCTTAATGTATACAACTTCTTTAACTGAAAAATACATATACAATTCTTTAGATCGTTGTGTTGAGAATTCCACAATTGTACACCAACTACCGAAATACAC
The DNA here is from genome assembly GCF_902827115.2 of Pseudochaenichthys georgianus. Lineage (NCBI taxonomy): Eukaryota > Metazoa > Chordata > Actinopteri > Perciformes > Channichthyidae > Pseudochaenichthys > Pseudochaenichthys georgianus. The sequence goes on along the minus strand of NC_047511.1, from coordinate 42,611,386 downwards.
ATTTGTTTAAGAGTAGTCCTTGCATATGGATGCCTGAGTAACCATATGCAAATATAATAACAACAAACAATTACATACAAAGCTAAAAGTCCTGTATGAAGCTAGGCGATTGTCACAGGACATATATTATAATTTTGAGATCATATTTGAGAGAAGCCTTTGCAGATCATTTACACCACAGGAAAGGGGAAACGAGACACTTCTGACAAAAAGGATCAATTTAGATAAAAGACTAAGCTTCAGAGAGAAAGAGCAACTTCACTCAGTAAAAGCCTTTCAGTCATTTGTATATGTTTATCGTAAAAAAAAAATTACAAAATAAAAATGACCATGTTCACGTCTTGAAGTCATCCTGAGGCCTTCGTTTTGGTTTAACATTACACAACATCATGTATGTGTTGCTTCATTTGGGCTTGTTTCCAGACCTGGTTGCTAAAGTCTCTCAAATCTGGCAACAGAGTGGGCGCAGTGTCTAATAGTAGCAAAGTCATTTCCATATCCATATCCATGTTTCTGTTTACATTTTATATTTCAGTTGTGTTACTCCAGTAAGATGGACATGTAATACTTTGTTTATTCATGTTATGTTAAGCTGCTGTTGTTCATTGCATTATTACTAGACTATAGTCTTAAGGCTAGAATTCTGCACTAAGCCACATTTTTATTTAATTTATTATTTGTGACTGAATGTGAACTTGTGAAGCTAGTCAAGCTACCTCTTTCCAGTAGAGTTATTTGTGTTTTGTGACTGCACTATCTGCACTCAATTTGTTTACATGGTTATTTTGTGGTGGACCACTGATAAGCTTTATTTTGTTTTGATCCAATGCTGCACAACTGAACTGATCCAATGCTGCTGTGAACAAAAGAAGCTATATCCATGTTGGGTAGTTGGGTACTGTCAGTTAAATAAAAAAATAACCTTAAGGGACAACTTGAATCCTTTTTTCCTTTTTTTTCTCTTAATGCATTGCATAAAGATCGGATCGGGAAAAATCGGTATCGGCAGATTGTCAAAATCAAATGATCAGAATCTGATCACCAAAAAAAGGTGATCGGGACATCCCTAATCGTAAGTAAGGTAAGTTAATATTACTAAACCGATCTAGACACAAGATTATCTTTCTGATGCTTAGCTGTAGCGCACCTGCCTGGTTTGTCTGTATATGATAGCTAGGCCGGAGAGACCAACCCAAAATAGTATAAAAGTCCATTAAACTAAAATAACGAGCTACAAGATGCTAAAACGCTTCGTCGAGCAGAAAAATAACTGCAGAGTCAGGTGATAATCCCCTGTCGATGTATTACTTTGAGCTACTCCTTTCACAATAGCCTTTTGATCATGTAAAAAGGGTGATTAAAGCAGTCTTATACATCTTTTTCATGGTTTGTTAAAAGTGAAGCAAGGCTTTTATTCAGCCTTCACTTTTCGTCTGTGACTACCAATTAGTCCAGCCTTTGTAGCCGTTAGATTAACCTTCGTTTTCCAGTGTGTGACCGTATGATTTGAGTCCAAGCAGGCAAACAGCAGCCGAGAACAAGGGTATTGAATTTGTGCCCGTATATACAAGCCGAAGCTTCTCCTGTCCTCAGAGCTCTATTTGGAAAGTGCCAGGAGACTAAAGAAATGAAATAAAAGCAAGTAAAAACACTAGCAATTATCAGGGCCTGCCTGCGGAGTTTCAGGGGATTAGCAACCATTCCCATCAATAACACATTAGTGGTCAATTTGCTGTGTTTTATTGACAATATTTAAGGCGGATCGAAATGCAATCAACGGGAAACTATCACTACTCAGATGAATGACTCACTTCTGTTCATCTTTCCCTCTTTTATTTTATTTCTGTGTTGTTTTATCCTCTCCCTGCTTTTCTGGCAGCCAGATGCTGTCCTATACAGAGTCATGTAACCACTCTCCTTACATGGGGCTCATTTCCGTCAGCACTGGCAGGAGACAACAGCGCGGCGACGATATTAAGATGACAAATTGCTGTACAATTTTGCAATGTGAAGAACACTCAACTTCCTGTTGACTCACTCAATGCGGGAAAAGAGGGGGGGGGAGGATCTGCTCTCAAGAACTGTGGGAAAAGTTGATTAAATAACTTAAGGATGATATATTTATAACGTTTTCAGTAGACAGTAACACTAGAGGGTCAACTGGGGACAGTGCCTCTGTCACAATGAACTGGTCCCCCCTTTGGCATGGATGTGTAATAAGAACTGGATACATTGTGGGAGGCGGGGCCTCGTTCATTCCTATGAGAGTTGCTCATTGGCGCATGAAGACAAAATGGCCCAACTTTTGAAAGAGCGAACGTCACGAAAGCATTCATATAATCATATAATCCGTTGTTATTGTGCATCCATGGGTAAAGGTCAAACTCATGTAGTACTGAACACGTCACATGAACGTGCTGAGAGAGGCACGGTCCCGTGGGTTAGATCCGTGTTCATAATGCCGAGGAAAATAACTCTCAGAATAACGTTATTATTAGCACATTTTACAACTTGAGGACCGAATGTTTTTAATAAGGGCTATACAAATGTTCATACTGTAGTTTATTTAGTTTAAAAAAAATTATCCAACGATTTACAGACGTCTCTTTCCTAATGTTAGTCAATGGGAAAAGGTGTAGTACCGCCGTTTGGCCACAACGAATATTTTCCTCAGAGTCCGGCGCACTTCCTGGGGGCTTGCCCTGTGGCCCCAAAAGAAAGAAAATATTATGATAATACAATTTGTGATAGTGTCGCAGCAAAGACTGTGCTGTTATATGGGCTGAAAATAACAGGATTTTTTTGTAATTGACACAACTTATATTTATAAAACAAACTCCAATCATGGTATTTTTTTTGTGTGTTTTATGACTTGAAAACTGAAATCTTGAACGCTGTCAATTGTGTGCATCATGTGCCCCTCTCATAGATTATGTGACAATGTGCTTATGACATTAAAAGAAAAAACAGATTACTCCTGGTTTTTGTGTTGAATGTTGCCTGTTGCCTGAAATGTATTTTCTCATTGTATGGTCTCGTTTTACTTCCTGTGTTTTCCCGCCTGTGTCTGATTGTCTGATGTTGTCTACCTGCCGCCCCTGTGTATCACCTGCTCTCTCCAGCTGTGTCTTGTATCTCTGATTATTCTTGTAAATATATAGGCCTACTTTCCCCAGCTTTCACTGTCAGTTTGTCATCTATGTTTCCCCAGGAGGGATCCTGTCAATCGTAGTTCCTGGTTTCCTGTCTATTTCTGGATTTACCTGTGTTCTTCTCGTCAACCCTGTTTGTTCATAGTTTGTTTTGCTGTTTTCTTGTACTTTTACTTGTATTACTTTTTGTTTTGTATCGGCTTTAGTGTGTGTGTGTGTGTGTGGGTGTGTGTGTGTGTGTGTGTGTTGTGTGTGTGTGTGTGTGTGTGTGTGTGTGTGTGGTGGTGTGTGTGTGTGGTGTTGTGTGTGTGTGTGTGTGTGTGTGTGTGTGTGTGGTGTGTGTGTGTGTGTGTGTGTGTGTGTGTGTGTGTGTGTGTGTGTGTAGAGGTGTGTGTAGAGGTGTGTGTGGTTAAAACGAAGCAGCCTGCAGTCGCTCTTTAGCTGTTCTAATGAAGGTAAACACAGTGAAGGCACAGCTCCACTTCCTACTTGGCGAACCGGTAACTTTCTCATGCGCACGAGAAAGTATCGTGATGAACAAAACCGTGTCACTTGGCCCAGGTGGTTTGCACAGAACGGACATGTTTAACGACCATAAACACACTCGTACCGTCCATAGGTAACGGCGGTCTATCACTTGCACGTCACTTCTGGTATGATGGACATTGCCTTTCCGGTTTGATTCTCTAGTTAAAGTGTTTCGGCAAATGTTAAAGAGTTTCGAGACTTGTACATTTGTCTCAGTTCTTGTAAAAGTGTTTCGCTAATGTAATTTTTTTATAAAATCTAAATTTGTCTCTAGCTTTGTAAAAGTATTTTGCATCTTGTTAATTTGTTTATGTTAATGTTAAATCGTTTTTCTTTGGTAAAAGTGTTTCGCTAATGTAAATTAGTTTGTAAATTAGTCTCAAGCTTTGATAAGGAGTTTCACACTTTGTAATTCTCGTTTGCACTTCTCAGCCACCGTATCCAATGGTACAATACGTTGCATTTATAAGAAAATTGCACAATTATAAAAAAGACGAATATTAAACAGTGGAATAAACAGATGTCTTTCTTTGACCTGAGTTCCTCCATGTCTTGTTGAACAACAGGACATGTTCTTATTGTATCTGCAAGTTCGTCCTGAAGCGGTGGAAGTTCAGCAGCTCGTGTATCCCATGTTCCCCTTGTGACTTGAATGCACCACGAGACAAGGAAAAGGGCGTGTCTTTCCTTCTTCCCCTCTTCCTCCTTCCCTGGGCGTGGCAACAGCAACACCAGGGCTCCTTCTCTCTGATATCCTGCCTCACCCCCTCCCCACTTTGTCTCCCCCCCAGGCACTCAGGCACTCCCTGCTTCTTACCGCTTGATCGCTCCTACACGAGCTGCAACTCTCAACTTTTTTTGTATGGGGGGTGTCGTGATGAATTTACAAGGCCTGCATACAGACGGTGGGCAGGCTAGAGACATACTTATGTACACAGAGAATGACTGTGTGTGTGAGAGAGAGAGAGGGGGGGGGGGAGTAAGCGACTGTGAAGTTAATTAGAACGTCCTGTGTCTACTTCTCTCTCTCTCTGTCTCTCCCTCCCCTCTATCTCTGAGAGGCTTTGATGTGGCTTAGTGCCTGGAAACTTAATGAAAAATGTATAATAGCCTTTCCGTTCAATGTCTCTACCCCCTTTTCTTTCCTCTCCCTCCCCCTACTCTCCCCTGCTCCATGACACGGTGCTTTTTATGCTACATGGGGCAACTTTCCTCCAGCTATTGGGAGGAGCTGTCAGTTTGAGACCAGCTCCATGCCAAACTGGCTAACTTTCAAAAAGCCTTTTCACACCTCGAAGTGAAACATTTTCAGGTGCTTTTCTTCAGATTGTTCAGATTATATGTCACGTAATTTTGAACCAGGATGTATAAAGGGGTGAGTGGTGAAGGGGCTACACCTGGTTACATGTCTAGACCCTGCAGTCAACGTCGAGAAGTGCCCTTAGGCAAGATAATGAACTCCATATTTTCAACTGTATTGAAGTGTATGCAGTTGCTTTGGAAAATGTATTGATTTACTTCATTTGCGTACCCAATTAACACTACTTTTGTAGTTATTCAAAGTTTTCTTGTAAAGGTTTATTTGGAATCTGATCTATAAATTACTCTATATAACAATGACAATTTTAATGTTAAAAAAACAAGGGATTACTTTATTGAGTAAACACACTGTTGTATGTCTACTCTGTTTAAAATATGTTCACATATTAAAGTAAAAAAACGATGTGTTTTCTGCTTCCAGATTGAAATCTAACCCTGTATTGTGTGGGTCAGTTCACAATGAATAGCTTCCTGTTGCTTCTCCAGCATTCTAATCCTTATGTGTGAAAAGGGTTAAGCATGCACTGCATGGATACTCTCCGCACCTCGTATATGTGTTAATAAAGCCAAACATAGGATTTAATTATTCTCTTTGACATTTAAACAAATGGTGAACGGTAAAGGTCGAGGTTTGCTTCACAGTTAGCACATTGTGTTGTCTGCAGGTAAACGAGTTCCTAGCTTTAAGCCTGGAGTCCAGGCACAGGATGACCCCTTTATCCCAGCACTGTGATGTAGAAGGATTTACCGTTTCATTATTGTGAACTTGTTGCACGAAATAAACATACATTTGGATTAACTTCTCTACTCTAACTCTAGAGCTAGCAAATGTCACTTTTTGTTTCTACCTCCTTCCTCAGTTTTACCCTCCTGTTTTAACCCTCCCAATTCCCCCCTTCTTCCCTCCCTTCCTACCTCCTTCCTCCCTCGGGGGCGCTTTCTGCCAGTCAGCACATCCCCGAGTGGGGAGGGGTGTTTGATCCGAGCCCCTTCAACTCTCCCTCCCTCTCTCCTTTGCCTCCCTCCTCTCTCAGCCTGTTTCTTTTCTGCTGCTTTGCTCCCTGTCCATTCGCCACTCTCAGTCTCCATTACTTACCGTCAAGTCCAAGTTCAAAGATGACATTTTCTGACTTTACTAACGCCCGTCAATTCAACTCAGCGCAGTTGCTGCAGTCGGGAAATGAGAAGAGAAAAAAAAAAGTTGTGGTGTCATGAGAGGTACATGAGTGACTTCACAGAGCGGGAGCTGGTGTCAAGAGCGATTCATCAGCACTGATCAGCTTCATGTGGGTATAAACATGCTCTCGCCATGCCGGCATCAAACAGGGAGTAGGGAGCTATTATTGCCCTCGAGTCTCACTCATTACGTATTTCATCGGTGGTAGATTTTCTTTTATCTGCTCATTAACCATCCTCCCTATTTGCCGTTGTAGCTCCCCCACTGTACCTGTCATCTCTCATTCATATCAGCGCCTCCCGTCTGCATCCTGTCGTTTCATTCCAGCTTCTTCACAAAGATGAGACTCAATTTTGCCTCTTCCTGTTACTCTTCACTCTCGAGCCGCTACACTATATTCCCGAGCGATTTGGTGTTATGACAATTATACGGCAAATATATTTGATAAGCACCTTTTCTGCTGTTCCCCATCTCTCTCTCTTGTTCTTTCTCCCAGGTTTTGGGGAGCTCTATTTGCTAGCAGATTGTTTTCAGATTCATCTCCCCTCGTCGAGGCTTGTCTGGGTTTGTTACTGACCTCTTCATCTCGCTGCCTCTCTCGCAGAGAAAGGGAGAGAACATTCAGTTTCTCGATATTTCTCACTGCTTCAAACAGATACCTGGGATCCCTCAATCCCCATCCCCATATGAAAACCGCACAACCCCTCCTCCTTTCGATAAAAGTAGCATTTGTGCAGTGACTTGTTGGCTAATGGATGTGACTTATGGAACATTACCTCACCGACACAGACAGTCTAATTCAAATGGGGGGGAAAGAACATATTTTTCTCTCATTCTGGTTTTTATTCCCGCTCCCCCATCTCTCCTTACTTCTCTCTGTCTCTCCACCTCTCCTGGGTCCCTTCCTCCATCATACTTAACTCCTTTTCAAAGCCATCTCAACCTCATCCCTCCCGCCCTGCGCCTCTGTCTCATCACAATTTTGGTTTTTATGAGTTGGATGTCCTCTGTCTCCTGTATGCACCCATTCACCATTGAGAAAAAGTCACACACACACACACACACACACCCTCCCCTTTCCCCTCCTGTGTCCCCGTTGAGTTGAGCAGAAGGTCGTAGTCATCAGCAGTCCATTAGTGCACAATGGCAGGAGTTGTGCATGCTGCTCCAACAGAGTGCAATGTGCTGTAATGGAGGGATCCGGGGCGAGCACACAGAGGTACGACTCGATGACACCCAAGGCAAACACAATGCTGCTCTTTTCACTGATACTCAGCTGCGGAAATCAGGGACTCTTTTATTGCGGGACGATGCCCCTTCCTCCCGTCAATGTATTGGCATTTATAGCAGGAAAGTAAAAGCCCCACAATCACAGTTTGCGTTCAATTTACGTCACTGGTTTGACATTTTAACCAACAACTAGCAGCTTCTCCAACACCTCCATGATCATTCAGTTTTTTAAATGAATCAGCGTTGCCACAGGGGAAATGTTAAACTGTACAACAGGCTTGAAAAGGTCGTTTTCTGATGCTAATTATCCTACGCACGCCACGACCAAGAGGTAAAACATCTTCCCACACATCTAACCACTTTAGGGACAATTTCTCAACGTTCAAGCAATCTACAAAATGTTCTACTCTTTTTCACAAGGAAGCAGCAATTTAGCTTTCTCTTACCACGCTCTTCCAATAAGAGGCAAGTTCATCGTGGCCTAAGCATTATGGACTGAAAAATAGGTCACATAATGGCGCAACAAGTGCAAGAGAGCAAGAGCAGCATAGTATTTATCACATGGTAATACAACGACATATAAAGTGCAAGAGGAGATACAAGAGATGCATAAAGTGCAAGAGGAGATGCCCCTGTGTTAAAGTGCATTTAGCGGTGATCGCATGTCTGTTTGTTTGTCTCAGTCCATGTAAACATTCATAAATAAAGCACATACTTTTAAAAGACTTCAAATTGTCAAAACTCAAGAAATTGTGTTTCTCAAGGAAGGTACAGTGGTGGTATGAATAAGGCTTTCTGTCTTGATGGCTCTCTTGTACAGCTGTTCTATGGGTTCAGGTTTGTGGCACAAGCAAACGACCAGTTTGTAAAACAGTATTCAATGTGGGATAGAATCGTACAGTGGAGGTCTGACTTTGCACCATTGACAGTTAAGAAGGTCGAATTTGTTTAAAATGTTGCAAGTTGAATTTAATAGTATTGGATACTTTCTTGATATGTTTCTTAAAAGTCAAATTCGAGTTCAATATGACTCCAAGATACTTGAAGTGGGAGACTAGTTCTATTTCTGCTCCGTTTAAAAACACGTTGGATCCTTCGATTTTGACTGGTCGTTTACTGAACATCATGCATACTGTTTTTTTATACATTTACTTTTCAACTGTAAGCACATGTTGTTCAGCCAGTGTTGAACCTTGTCCAAAGCATTAGAGAGACAAGATCATTTCAGTGTTTTTCCCCTGTACAAAGATGATCGCATCATCGGCATACATTAAACTCAGGACATATATTATGTATATTTATGTACAGTGAAAACTACGGAGCCCCCTAGGGGACATGGAGAAGAAAAATACAATTATTTGAAAAAATAAAAATGTTTTGCGAGAACGTAAAAATACAAACAACAAGACTTTACAATCATAGCAAGGTAGACAACGAGCTACAGAGTCGTCTTTATCAGAACAGTTCGATACGCGCCGTCATCCGAGCTAAACTTCAAGAATTGGTCACAATCTGCAGCTGGAGGAGGGAGAGGAGGAGTGCTTAGGGACCGTCTACAAACTGCAATGCCGAAAATATATACTCATAGAAAGTATTGCGAGATCTCGCAAACAATTATTATTATTTTTTAAATAGTCTTTTTTTCTTCTTCTCCATGTCCCCTAGGGGGCTCTGTAGAAAACAGTAATGGTCCAAGAATGGAACCTTGCGGAACTCCAGCAGGGTTGACAAGGTAGGGGGAATTAGCACCGGTGACCAAAACACACAGTTTTCTGTTCGATACATTAAACCAATGTTTTGAAACTGCCGACAATTTGAAATGAGTCAGCTTTGTAAGGAGCACTTGGTGGTCAAACTACCAACTACGTTATTGATCGTACCGAGGGCTCCACAGGTGGCAAAGTGCTCAGTTATCCGCTTTAGTCCTGTATGGAATACCTTCACAACTATGGAATTGATTGCGAAACATCTTTTAGCAGACATTCATAGTCCCCAGAGGATGAATGACTTTGGTAAACTACACTTTTTCTCCAGCCCCATCATGACATTACGGGGTTCTTTTGTTAAATGCTCTAACGGAGTGCATTGAACTTCATGTATTTGCATGTCAAGCATGAAGGATTAATTGAACCAATTGAACCTGCACTGTGGCAGGCTTGGCCCAATAAGTCGTACCCTTGTGTACCGAAGAGATGCTTTACACAGGACTCCATCCAGCTTTCAATCAGTAACGCTGCTCCCTCTAAGGAGCCACAGTGCAGAGGGATAGCCTGGACTGCCAAGACGCAGAATGTGCCAGTTTGACTCAATCGGGGTTGTCAGTGCATAGTTTTCGATATACAGCCAACATTGACAATATGCCAGAAAGAGATGCATTGCTTACAGTGGATGGCAGCAGTAGCCACATGAGACATAAGGTTGGCCAGTAGCACTGTGGTCATCCAACCCTTCGAAACTATTTCACTTCATTGCTATTGATGGTATGTTTCCACGAGAAATGCATCATTCTCTCATTGCGGTGGTGAGTACAGGAAGCGATATCTAACTAATTGATTTTGAAAGGTGAGCACTTTTGACATGCTTTTAATGTTTATAGACAGTTTTTTATTGTTTTTCTGCATTTAAATATCGATTTACGCCAACGTAAGCTTTGTCCAAAACCTGTATGCATCAATAAATGACCTTATCTTCCGTGCTGCCCTGACAAGAGTGTTGAAGTATTGTGAGTTGACTCATTTGACATATGTGGAAGGTCAGTTGCCTGCAAAGAATGATTACATTTTTTCCAGCCAACACTAGTGGCAACAAATGGTTAGATATGTACAAAAGTGATTTTAGAGTGAAGTTTTCCTGCAGGCATCACCTCGGTTCAGCAGCAACATTCAACTACATTGAACTTGATGCACATACTGGCTGAGCTCAAACAGTAGCATCCAGAACAAATTATTTTCACAGACTTTTTACTATTTACATTTTGTCCTTATTTGGAAAAGAAAAGTAAGATATGTATGACTATGATGCATTTCTATTACCAGTGACATCTAAGCTTTTCCAATATGTTTAATCAAGTTGGCGGTACCATCCGAAAAAACATTCAGGAGACAATGCCAAAGACTTTCTGCCAAAGTAGCACTTAAAACCTCCAAATTGAAGCTCTCAGTCCATTATCAGACATGCAGGTCACAGATGGTCACAGATAATAGGCTCTTTAACGCATGTTTTGTTTTGGCTTTATCCCCACATCCCTCACCCTTTCCTCCACCCGTTTTGGTTGACAACATGTCAGTCTGGCTGCCATCAGCACTACACACAGACAGACAACAGACTCAGGAAGCGAGCAAACAAAAAGGAACCACATGTTGCCCATCAAGCTTAGGCTAATGAGTCCAGCAAGCAACCGTTACCTTTGTACCTGGCGTAAACACTTATAAATGTATTTAAATATCGTGCACTAACTGTTTTGTGGAGCTGCCGTCTAAATGTCACGATAAACAGAAAAACAGCACCCCTGAAAAATAATGTATGATTATGTACAAACACAATTAACTCGGATGCTGTTTGAGTTTTACCATAGACATATGCATATTTCCTTTTTACCTTTTGCTTTTCAAATGTCTGAGGTTTATATGTTTATGGTGTCCTTCTCGTTTTGATTTTGTTCTCATACTGCCTGTGCTGCAGCAGCTCTTTTCACCCTCTGTCTGAAACCAGAGCCCAGTCTGCTCTGATGGGTTAGCTGGCCGGCTCTGTTGTGATTGGTCAACTGCTTAGAGATGTCACGCCCCTTAGCCTATCATTTACAATGTGTTGGAGCGCTAGCTAATAGATGCGGGAGTCTTACATAGTGATGTGACTAAAGTAAACAAAGGAGTCCAATGGAGGCGTTTCAGGCACATCTTTGGGATGTAAGCCTTTGTAGACCATTTACATGCACACAAACCTTTACAATACACTACAGCAGGGGTATTCAACTAAAATTCAACGAGGTCCAGTTGGAGAAAATGTCCCCATGCAAAGCTCCGGAACTTCAAAATGTGTAACTTGCTTTATGAATTAGTGTGATATTGAAGTAGCTGCAGCTGTATCAACGTCTGCATGTAATCAACAACTGACTGCCAATCAAATAAAGAAAGTACAATTCAAAAACACAATATTTATTGTCAATTAACATTGAACTATACAGATATACAGTAAATACTGTGGATATGTGTAATGTTCCTCTCGGGCTGCATTTACAAATAAAATAGCTTTTGAAAATGTGTGCATCTTAAAAGTGCTTAATTTTAGATAAATAAAATAAAGTGTAGCAGCAGCTTGAGTTTCCCTTTTTCTTTGTTAACCGTTTCACATCATGACCTAACAGTTTCAGACGAAGAACAATATCAGTGTTTACACATCATAACAATTGAACAGTTTTAAAGTTTCTCTTTCTCTCCCTCTTATATTGCAGTCCCTCACTCGCTTTGTTTTTAATTCAATGCGAGAATTAAGCTCGAGCTTGTCCTGCAGGAGTTTAAGTCTGGGCTGAAATGGTGTCAGGGCCATTCTCATACACACATGCAGGCGCTCGTTGGCTAGCCTCGGTTAGCCTCGGTTAGCCTCGGTTAGCCTGCGCTGAACATGAACGAGTCCACTCAGGGTTCAAAGCTCTGTTCTCACTGTCCACTTTCTCTTATTGGAGAGCGCCATGTGTAATTATGTGTCTCTCCCTGTCTGCCGCTCACAAGCATGTTCACTCTCCTCTCCGCTTCTCTCCCTGTATCGCTAATTATTCTCTTCACTCACTTTCCTCTCCGCTTCTCTCTGCCGCGCTCTCAACTCTTCTTCTGTGTTTCTCTCCCTGTATCGCTCACTCGTCTCTTTCGCCCTGTCGGCAGCGTAGCGGTTAAAATAGAATCGCCCCGTCAAAATTGAAATCCCCTATTAATGTATTGATTATAGGTCCGTATAGGTCGGCGTCTGGGTCCGGATCCGGACCGCGGTCCGCCTGTTGCCGACCCCTGGTCTACAGGAACAAGCCAAAAAGCATAATAGGGCCTCTTTAATAAATGTCAGAGTATATACTGTTGCATCCTTCATCAGAACTTCATATGTGTGTGTATCCTCAAGTTGTTTGCCTGGAATCTATTTTTCATTTTGAGTGCTGGTGCCTTGCAGACTGTGCTAACCTTTCAAAAAAGGCACCAGCTGTCCGTTTCCCTGGCAAGAACTCCAAAAGAATGGAGTGTGCCGCCAATAAGGTTGGCTGGGCTCCCCTCTGTCTGAATTACTCTGTTTTGGTCAATCATTCCTTCCCTGTTTACGCAGCACTCCATCGCCGTGATTGAGTGCTGCACACCCGTGCACACCCGTGTCTTGAATCCAGGACAAGACTTTGGAAATTGTCAGCCATTGATTGTCAATTCTCCCTCTCCCCTGATGGCAAAATGTGTGTTCACTTTTTCTTCACGGGTTTGCAGTTCAATTCTTTTTTAAGAATCGCTCCACAACACAAATGACAGTTAATGGTTCTTGTGGGACTTTGCACACCGTCTGTCGTCCTATTGGAGTGGCGTGTAGCCCAGCTGTGAATGCAAGATGTCCTCATGTTTACACTGAATTGATTAAGTTGCTGGAAGGCTCCACTTGAATAAAACCTCTTATTTTATTCCTGTCAAAACATTTAAAGAGATATCCCCAGGCTGGCTTAAACACAACCCATTTCTGACTTTTACAATGAACATTTAAAGTGCATTTAGCTAAAGCACTTGCATCAGCTGGATCTAGATAGAAAATGCAACATAACTTGAATTCCTAATGAGGAGTACAACACATGTACGAAAAACAGCTAAGCGCTCCAATTAACCACGTTGTCAATCATGTATTGACATGGCTAGTATTGTGGACATCTTTTTGCACCTTTCCTAAAAAAAAGAGCCTCACTTAAGCACTTAAATCCATGACCGTGCACCCGAGCGTCTCCATCCTTACAGTCGACCCCTGCTGACAAAATGACAGATGGGATGTAGAAGCTTTATGACCTCAACATGCAAGCAAAGGCGAGCTGGTCGGGCTTGAAAACCAGGCCACGCTGTTGCCGAACCATAGGCGGATTTTGCGGGGGGGGGGGCAGGGGGGCATTGCCCCTATATGTTACAGCATTACTACTTCTAAAACTGTTCCAATACAAATATTTCGTATATCAATATTTTAATAGATGTAATATAATGATTGTTACAATACAAATCTGAATAATATCATGTTTTGTTTGAAATAATTTCCTTTTTGAGCAGTCGCATGTTGTGACGTGTGTGTGTGTGTGTGTGTGTGCGTGCGTGCGTGCGTGTTGAGTGAGCGTGCGTGCGTGTGTGTGTGGTGTGTGTGTGTGTGTGTGTGTGTGTGTGTGTGGGTGTGTGTGGTGTGGTGTGTGTGTGTGTGGTGTGTGTGTGTGTGTGTGTGTGTGTGTGTGTGTGTGTGACGTATGAGGTTAAGAACACAAGTTCCCTCGCTTTTTTTATACAAGTGATTCAGCTATTGTATTACAATAAGATATGCAGCGATTTTTAAAACGTCCAATTTCTGGGACGTTTAACGCGTCTACTTCTGCACTAAGTAGGACACTGGTTAATAATATTGTAGCGTGTTCAAGTAACCAAGGGATATAGTAATTATCAAATAAGTATAAGATGTGCACAGTTATGATAAGTTTTACAGATGTAATGCACTGTTGTTGGGGGGAGAGACCGCCCCTTCCATATGAGTGTGTGTGTACGGCATAAGGCGTGCATGAGGCGTGCATGAGGCGTGCATGACGAGACGAGTTGTGTTCGTATGTGGAAAAGTCATACTCAGTGCGGTGAACGCTGGCTTTATTGCTTCTGTATCCGTAGCACCCCACGCAATAGTTGGGACTGTGTACTGACTTCAGTAAAAAAGGTTTGCCCCCCCCAGCGCAAATGTCAAACTCCGCCTATGTTGGGAACCCCTGCTTTAGAACACTTCTTAAAAATATAATGACAGGCTTAATACCATAAACATTATAGCATCTGTAATATAATAGGATTCTCTTGGTAATAAAATATATGAATAAAATATTGTATCTATATTATACCAAACTCTATTTTTTTGTACAATGACTTCTTACTGAAATATAATACACATATAATATACTATTATAACTTCCTTTACTGCTCTCAATAACTCCATAATGTACTATGCGTTACTGCTATGCTGTACATATACTGTGATAATATAGTATAATCGGCTCTACTGTGCTCTATAGGCTATGGTGTATCAGACTGTGGTGTTGTGCTTACAACGACGCGACATTCAACTATACAACACTAATATTATACTGTGTTCTATACTGCACTACATTATCCTATACGGCTCTGCAGACATTACAAAACAAACATATTGAATGAGCACACATTCAATATGTGTAAAATAAGGATTGACTGCTGTAGAGTTGTCACTCTGTCTTTCGGGATGACATATTTGGATGCGATGTTGAAGCTTCTGTCTCTGTACTACACTATGCTACACTATGCTCTAAACTAGGCTATACACTTAGCCCACTGTTCTGCTGCATTGTGCTTGTACTGTCCTACTATATTGTGGGGTATTATACACGACGAGTGCTTTACTCTGTTGCAGTATCTTTGCAGTATTTTACGGTGCTTTAGATCCTACTACACTTATACCAGATTTAGTGTAAAACTGTAATTACGTTGTGATCCTGCAGGTGTGCCTCAGTAGGACAGTATGTGTTGGCTTCAGTGCTGCTGTCTATCTCTTTGTCTGTCTGCAGGCAAGACTCACAATATATTCATTAGGCCCCTTTCCTGCCGCCTGATAGGCCAATTGTTTCTCACTGCTGCACTGTGGGAGAGATCCTCACCAGGGCCAGGCTGTCTTTGATACACCAGGGACAAGCAGAAAGCAGACATGTTGAGAACCGCGTCAACACGCTTGTTCCAAAGGAAGAGGCAAATCTGTCAAACATAAAAGTAGTTGTCCGTGCAGGGCTTTGAAGGCCAAAAGCAGTCAGCTCCATACTTATCAGGCTGCGGCTGACAGTAGCAACGAGCTAATGGGCTCATCTGCAAAGCATATTGACAGCACCGCTCGCTTCAGTTCTGCGCCAGACTACAGTCAAAGACAGCATTGTGCTTTATTAGAGGTGAGATGTGACAGCGAGAGCGCCGTGCTCTTACAATCCCATGTTTCCTTTCTCATCAAAAGACCCGACAAAAAAAAGTAAACTTCAGTGTTCACAGGCTTCTTTTCACCGTAGCTTTTTCCTGTCTCGGATCAGAATTGTGCATGTTATATAAGGATGATGGCTGCTGGATAAGAGATATTCTGTTTGCCATTCAAAAGTAATACAGAGACAGGATGCTGCTTGTTTCAATCTTAACAACACTCTGTAATTGCCGAGCTGTCTATAAGGCGACTGAGCGAGGCTGCCTTTTGTGCTACAACTCTGAAAAATTGTTTTTGTGGAGGGAAAAACTCATACCTGCAACTAAAGTGGTGTTCGTTTACCTTATTTATAACTATGTTACCCTTCTATTTGAATACAAAGGTAATGGTGGGGCATGCAAAGTTATATGTTTATAATGAGACATTGTGAATACAAATCTGTTTTAAAATTAGCAGGAGAGGAGCTAGTTAGCATTATTGGAAACATAGTCACATACTTGGCTAAATAATTGATCCTACAGCTAATGTTCAAAGTGAACAAAGTTGTATTTGTTTGCCTTATTTCTAACTAAGCTGAACAAAAATATAAACGCAACACTTTTGTTTTTGTTCCCATTTTTCATGAGATGAACTCAAAGATCTAAAACATTTTCTATATACACAAAATAACCATTTCTCTCAAATATTGTTCACAAATCTGAAAAAATCTGTGATAGTGAGCACTTCTCCTTTGCCGAGATAATCCATCCCACCTCACAGGCGTGGCATATCAAGATGCTGATTAGACAGCATGATTATTGCACAGGTGTGCCTTAGGCTGGCCACAATAAAAGGCCACTCTGAAAGGTGCAGTTTTGCTTTATTGGGGGGGTCTGGGGGGGTCCGAAAACCAGTCAGTATCTGGTGTGAGGGGTAGGGGTAGGGTTAGGATAATGTTGTGACTCGAGTGGCCTGTGTTCGTCGTCCATAACATACGCCTGCCCATATCATAACCCCACCACCACCATGGGCCACTCGATTCACAACATTACCCTAACCCTACCCCTACCCCTCACACCAGATACTGACTGGTTTTCGGACCCCCCCAGAACCCCCAATAAAGCAAAACTGCACGTTTCAGAGTGGCCTTTTATTGTGGCCAGCCTAAGGCACACCTGTGCAATAACCATGCTGTCTAATCAGCATCTTGATATGCCACACCTGTGAGGTGGGATGGATTATCTCGGCAAAGGAGAAGTGCTCACTATCACAGATGTGTTCAGATGTGTGAACAATATTTGAGAGAAATGGTTATTTTGTGTAAATAGAAAATGTTTTAGATCTTTGAGTTCATCTCATGAAAAATGGAGCAAAAACAAAAGTGTTGCGTTTATATTTTTGTTCAGTGTATGTTATCCTCATGATTGGAATATAAAAGTAATGGGGGAGGACTGCAAAGTCTGTTTGTGATAAGAGACAGTATTGAACACACATCTGTGTTGAAATTAAGCATTAGCTTTACCTTATGTATAACTAGTTACCCTTATGTCTTCAAATGTAAAAGTAGCAGGGGTGGTGTGCAAAACTATTTGGTGATGTTGAGACATTGGGATCAAATCTGTGTTAAAATGATCAAGATAAGAGTTTGTTAGCATCAGCTTATACTGTAGAAGCTGGTGGGAAACAAAGTCCACCTGCTTGGCTAGATAATGGAGCTAACAGCTAGTGTGGGGAGCTAACGTGGGGGAAGATAACAAATGACTTTCTCATGTATGTTCGAGTGTAATCACGTTTTGTTTTTGGTGAGCCACTTGAATGATTACAATCGGGGTGAAAAAATAAAGGTGACTACTGTCTTCAATTCCTAGCCTATTGAGCCCCTGAGAACAGAAGCTTTCCGATGTCTCTGCCTTGGTTTTATTTGTATTACTTCACAAAATCATTTTTAATATGCCCTTTAAACTTCTGCATCGATCCTCACATAAACTCATTCTCCTCCTTGTCTCATCAAAGGTCATTTATTTCTAGACAACATCTAGCTGCTCTCACAACAAGCCCATGACTGAGGTCCTGACATTTGGCGAAACAAAACAAAAATGCATTCAATCCAAAAGAGCGGAGCAAATTTCATTATGCGCTCCCTAACTCCTGCCGTTGTTTATGAACGACAGCAAACCAACTGGGATCATCGGGATTACGTGACAAGACAACTGAAATTATTCATTATCATCCAAGTCTAATTCGAAGATCACAACAAAAAAAAAACTAATTATGAATCACAGTAACAAGCTAGAAGTGTTTTTCTCGATGTGCCCAAGGTCGCGTTGCCAATCAAGTTAGCAGAGCAGTGGGTGTGATCCCTGTGGGGAGACGAGCACTCTCCTGAGGCTGTCATCTCCTGTGCTCTTTCATAGTCGGTGCTAATCAGCTGTCCACTGTTAGCGTGTGCAATCTCTGATGCGTTCCTCTTTGTTGCTAACATACATCTGGTGCAGGGTAGAGTTTTGTCTGGGGTTTAACGATACTGTCTATCAACTCGAGGTTCAAGGTTGTAGTAAGACAAAGGAAAACTAGTGCTCGGCTCCAACCTTTCATTTGTATTTGTCCCGCTTATGGTACGCAAAACCAAATGTACAACAATTGCCATAAAACATGACTCCACCATTGAGCGAAAAGGAGCAGGGAGAAGAATAACATCGTATGTGACCTGCCCCTTTCTAAAATAAACAAATAAATACACATAGATGGTCTGCCCTTCATAATAATTATTATTTTTTTTTTTTTTCACAGCCAAACATAACAGTATTTTAGGATTAAAAAAAATACTTATTTCCCACTTGACGGTTAACGGAAAGAAACAAAGCAACACCAAAACATCACATGTATAAGGAGAAGAAA
This sequence comes from Pseudochaenichthys georgianus, assembly GCF_902827115.2. Taxonomy (NCBI): domain Eukaryota; kingdom Metazoa; phylum Chordata; class Actinopteri; order Perciformes; family Channichthyidae; genus Pseudochaenichthys; species Pseudochaenichthys georgianus. The sequence continues at coordinate 42,592,918 of NC_047511.1, read as the reverse complement.
AGTGCAACACCCTCACCTGAGTCCTACTGGAGAAGAAGGTGGAAAGCGACACATGATGATAATAATAACAATAACAACAATAACAATGGCAATGGGACCCGTAAATACAGAGGAGACATCACATCAAATACATCAAAAACATGAAGGACCAGAGTCCATCCATCCATCTTCTCCCGCGTATCCGTGGTCGGGTCGCGGGGGGTAGCAGTTCCAGCAGAGAGCCCCAACTTTCTTTTCCCTGGCGACATCAACCAGCTCTGACTGGGGGATCCCAAGGCGCTCCCAGGCCAGCGAAGAGATATAATCCCTCCACCTGGTCCTAGGTCGACCCCTTGGTCTCTTCCCAGCTGCACGTGCCTGGAACACCTCCCTAGGGAGGCGCCCAGGTGGCATCCTAACTAGGTGCCCGAAAGGACCAGAGTACATAGACTTATTCACATTCTGCTTCATATAGTCCCATCTTTCTTAATGTATACAACTTCTTTAACTGAAAAATACATATACAATTCTTTAGATCGTTGTGTTGAGAATTCCACAATTGTACACCAACTACCGAAATACACATTTGTTTAAGAGTAGTCCTTGCATATGGATGCCTTGAGTAACCATATGCAAATATAATAACAACAAACAATTACATACAAAGATAAAAGTCCTGTATGAAGCTAGGCGATTGTCACAGGACATATTATTATAATTTTGAGATTCATATTTGAGAGAAGCCTTTGCAGATCATTTACACCACAGGAAAGGGGAAACGAGACACTTCTGACAAAAAGGATCAATTTAGATAAAAGACTAAGCTTCAGAGAGAAAGAGCAACTTCACTCAGTAAAAGCCTTTCAGTCATTTGTATATGTTTATCGTAAAAAAAAAATTACAAAATAAAAATGACCATGTTCACGTCTTGAAGTCATCCTGAGGCCTTCGTTTTGGTTTAACATTACACAACATCATGTATGTGTTGCTTCATTTGGGCTTGTTTCCAGACCTGGTTGCTAAAGTCTCTCAAATCTGGCAACAGAGTGGGCGCAGTGTCTAATAGTAGCAAAGTCATTTCCATATCCATATCCATGTTTCTGTTTACATTTTATATTTCAGTTGTGTTACTCCAGTAAGATGGACATGTAATACTTTGTTTATTCATGTTATGTTAAGCTGCTGTTGTTCATTGCATTATTACTAGACTATAGTCTTAAGGCTAGAATTCTGCACTAAGCCACATTTTTATTTAATTTTATTATTTGTGACTGAATGTGAACTTGTGAAGCTAGTCAAGCTACCTCTTTCCAGTAGAGTTATTTGTGTTTTGTGACTGCACTATCTGCACTCAATTTGTTTACATGGTTATTTTGTGGTGGACCACTGATAAGCTTTATTTTGTTTTGATCCAATGCTGCACAACTGAACTGATCCAATGCTGCTGTGAACAAAAGAAGCTATATCCATGTTGGGTAGTTGGGTACTGTCAGTTAAATAAAAAAATAACCTTAAGGGACAACTTGAATCCTTTTTTCCTTTTTTTTCTCTTAATGCATTGCATAAAGATCGGATCGGGAAAAATCGGTATCGGCAGATTGTCAAAATCAAATGATCAGAATCTGATCACCAAAAAAAGGTGATCGGGACATCCCTAATCGTAAGTAAGGTAAGTTAATATTACTAAACCGATCTAGACACAAGATTATCTTTCTGATGCTTAGCTGTAGCGCACCTGCCTGGTTTGTCTGTATATGATAGCTAGGCCGGAGAGACCAACCCAAAATAGTATAAAAGTCCATTAAACTAAAATAACGAGCTACAAGATGCTAAAACGCTTCGTCGAGCAGAAAATAACTGCAGAGTCAGGTGATAATCCCCTGTCGATGTATTACTTTGAGCTACTCCTTTCACAATAGCCTTTTGATCATGTAAAAAGGGTGATTAAAGCAGTCTTATACATCTTTTTCATGGTTTGTTAAAAGTGAAGCAAGGCTTTTATTCAGCCTTCACTTTTCGTCTGTGACTACCAATTAGTACAGCCTTTGTAGCCGTTAGATTAACCTTCGTTTTCCAGTGTGTGACCGTATGATTTGAGTCCAAGCAGGCAAACAGCAGCCGAGAACAAGGGTATTGAATTTGTGCCCGTATATACAAGCCGAAGCTTCTCCTGTCCTCAGAGCTCTATTTGGAAAGTGCCAGGAGACTAAAGAAATGAAATAAAAGCAAGTAAAAACACTAGCAATTATCAGGGCCTGCCTGCGGAGTTTCAGGGGATTAGCAACCATTCCCATCAATAACACATTAGTGGTCAATTTGCTGTGTTTTATTGACAAATATTTAAGGCGGATCGAAATGCAATCAACGGGAAACTATCACTACTCAGATGAATGACTCACTTCTGTTCATCTTTCCCTCTTTTATTTTATTTCTGTGTTGTTTTATCCTCTCCCTGCTTTTCTGGCAGCCAGATGCTGTCCTATACAGAGTCATGTAACCACTCTCCTTACATGGGGCTCATTTCCGTCAGCACTGGCAGGAGACAACAGCGCGGCGACGATATTAAGATGACAAATTGCTGTACAATTTTGCAATGTGAAGAACACTCAACTTCCTGTTGACTCACTCAATGCGGGAAAAGAGGGGGGGGGGAGGATCTGCTCTCAAGAACTGTGGGAAAAGTTGATTAAATAACTTAAGGATGATATATTTATAACGTTTTCAGTAGACAGTAACACTAGAGGGTCAACTGGGGACAGTGCCTCTGTCACAATGAACTTGGTCCCCCCTTTGGCATGGATGTGTAATAAGAACTGGATACATTGTGGGAGGCGGGGCCTCGTTCATTCCTATGAGAGTTGCTCATTGGCGCATGAAGACAAAATGGCCCAACTTTTGAAAGAGCGAAACGTCACGAAAGCATTCATATAATCATATAATCCGTTGTTATTGTGCATCCATGGGTAAAGGTCAAACTCATGTAGTACTGAACACGTCACATGAACGTGCTGAGAGAGGCACGGTCCCGTGGGTTAGATCCGTGTTCATAATGCCGAGGAAAATAACTCTCAGAATAACGTTATTATTAGCACATTTTACAACTTGAGGACCGAATGTTTTTAATAAGGGCTATACAAATGTTCATACTGTAGTTTATTTAGTTTAAAAAAAAATTATCCAACGATTTACAGACGTCTCTTTCCTAATGTTAGTCAATGGGAAAAGGTGTAGTACCGCCGTTTGGCCACAACGAATATTTTCCTCAGAGTCCGGCGCACTTCCTGGGGGCTTGCCCTGTGGCCCCAAAAGAAAGAAAATATTATGATAATACAATTTGTGATAGTGTCGCAGCAAAGACTGTGCTGTTATATGGGCTGAAAATAACAGGATTTTTTTGTAATTGACACAACTTATATTTATAAAACAAACTCCAATCATGGTATTTTTTTTGTGTGTTTTATGACTTGAAAACTGAAATCTTGAACGCTGTCAATTGTGTGCATCATGTGCCCCTCTCATAGATTATGTGACAATGTGCTTATGACATTAAAAGAAAAAACAGATTACTCCTGGTTTTTGTGTTGAATGTTGCCTGTTGCCTGAAATGTATTTTCTCATTGTATGGTCTCGTTTTACTTCCTGTGTTTTCCCGCCTGTGTCTGATTGTCTGATGTTGTCTACCTGCCGCCCCTGTGTATCACCTGCTCTCTCCAGCTGTGTCTTGTATCTCTGATTATTCTTGTAATATATAGGCCTACTTTCCCCAGCTTTCACTGTCAGTTTGTCATCTATGTTTCCCCAGGAGGGATCCTGTCAATCGTAGTTCCTGGTTTCCTGTCTATTTCTGGATTTACCTGTGTTCTTCTCGTCAACCCTGTTTGTTCATAGTTTGTTTTGCTGTTTTCTTGTACTTTTACTTGTATTACTTTTTGTTTTGTATCGGCTTTAGTGTGTGTGTGTGTGTGTGTGTGTGTGTGTGTGTGTGTGTGTGTGTGTGTGTGTGTGTGTGTGTGTGTGTGTGTGTGTGTGTGTGTGTGTGTGTGTGTGTGTGTGTGTGTGTGTGTGTGTGTGTGTGTGTGTGTGTGTGTGTGTGTGTGTGTGTGTGTGTGTGTGTGTGTGTGTGTGTGTGTGTGTGTAGAGGTGTGTGTAGAGGTGTGTGTGGTTAAAACGAAGCAGCCTGCAGTCGCTCTTTAGCTGTTCTAATGAAGGTAAACACAGTGAAGGCACAGCTCCACTTCCTACTTGGCGAACCGGTAACTTTCTCATGCGCACGAGAAAGTATATCGTGATGAACAAAACCGTGTCACTTGGCCCAGGTGGTTTGCACAGAACGGACATGTTTAACGACCATAAACACACTCGTACCGTCCATAGGTAACGGCGGTCTATCACTTGCACGTCACTTCTGGTATGATGGACATTGCCTTTCCGGTTTGATTCTCTAGTTAAAGTGTTTCGGCAAATGTTAAAGAGTTTCGAGACTTGTACATTTGTCTCAGTTCTTGTAAAAGTGTTTCGCTAATGTAATTTTTTTTATAAAATCTAAATTTGTCTCTAGCTTTGTAAAAGTATTTTGCATCTTGTTAATTTGTTTATGTTAATGTTAAATCGTTTTTTCTTTGGTAAAAGTGTTTCGCTAATGTAAATTAGTTTGTAAATTAGTCTCAAGCTTTGATAAGGAGTTTCACACTTTGTAATTCTCGTTTGCACTTCTCAGCCACCGTATCCAATGGTACAATACGTTGCATTTATAAGAAAATTGCACAATTATAAAAAAGACGAATATTAAACAGTGGAATAAACAGATGTCTTTCTTTGACCTGAGTTCCTCCATGTCTTGTTGAACAACAGGACATGTTCTTATTGTATCTGCAAGTTCGTCCTGAAGCGGTGGAAGTTCAGCAGCTCGTGTATCCCATGTTCCCCTTGTGACTTGAATGCACCACGAGACAAGGAAAAGGGCGTGTCTTTCCTTCTTCCCCTCTTCCTCCTTCCCTGGGCGTGGCAACAGCAACACCAGGGCTCCTTCTCTCTGATATCCTGCCTCACCCCCTCCCCACTTTGTCTCCCCCCCCAGGCACTCAGGCACTCCCTGCTTCTTACCGCTTGATCGCTCCTACACGAGCTGCAACTCTCAACTTTTTTGTATGGGGGGTGTCGTGATGAATTTACAAGGCCTGCATACAGACGGTGGGCAGGCTAGAGACATACTTATGTACACAGAGAATGACTGTGTGTGTGAGAGAGAGAGAGGGGGGGGGGGAGTAAGCGACTGTGAAGTTAATTAGAACGTCCTGTGTCTACTTCTCTCTCTCTCTGTCTCTCCCTCCCCTCTATCTCTGAGAGGCTTTGATGTGGCTTAGTGCCTGGAAACTTAATGAAAAATGTATAATAGCCTTTCCGTTCAATGTCTCTACCCCCTTTTCTTTCCTCTCCCTCCCCCTACTCTCCCCTGCTCCATGACACGGTGCTTTTTATGCTACATGGGGCAACTTTCCTCCAGCTATTGGGAGGAGCTGTCAGTTTGAGACCAGCTCCATGCCAAACTGGCTAACTTTCAAAAAGCCTTTTCACACCTCGAAGTGAAACATTTTCAGGTGCTTTTCTTCAGATTGTTCAGATTATATGTCACGTAATTTTGAACCAGGATGTATAAAGGGGTGAGTGGTGAAGGGGCTACACCTGGTTACATGTCTAGACCCTGCAGTCAACGTCGAGAAGTGCCCTTAGGCAAGATAATGAACTCCATATTTTCAACTGTATTGAAGTGTATGCAGTTGCTTTGGAAAATGTATTGATTTACTTCATTTGCGTACCCAATTAACACTACTTTTGTAGTTATTCAAAGTTTTCTTGTAAAGGTTTATTTGGAATCTGATCTATAAATTACTCTATATAACAATGACAATTTTAATGTTAAAAAAACAAGGGATTACTTTATTGAGTAAACACACTGTTGTATGTCTACTCTGTTTAAAATATGTTCACATATTAAAGTAAAAAAACGATGTTGTTTCTGCTTCCAGATTGAAATCTAACCCTGTATTGTGTGGGTCAGTTCACAATGAATAGCTTCCTGTTGCTTCTCCAGCATTCTAATCCTTATGTGTGAAAAGGGTTAAGCATGCACTGCATGGATACTCTCCGCACCTCGTATATGTGTTAATAAAGCCAAACATAGGATTTAATTATTCTCTTTGACATTTAAACAAATGGTGAACGGTAAAGGTCGAGGTTTGCTTCACAGTTAGCACATTGTGTTGTCTGCAGGTAAACGAGTTCCTAGCTTTAAGCCTGGAGTCCAGGCACAGGATGACCCCTTTATCCCAGCACTGTGATGTAGAAGGATTTACCGTTTCATTATTGTGAACTTGTTGCACGAAATAAACATACATTTGGATTAACTTCTCTACTCTAACTCTAGAGCTAGCAAATGTCACTTTTTGTTTCTACCTCCTTCCTCAGTTTTACCCTCCTGTTTTAACCCTCCCAATTCCCCCCTTCTTCCCTCCCTTCCTACCTCCTTCCTCCCTCGGCGGGCGCTTTCTGCCAGTCAGCACATCCCCGAGTGGGGAGGGGTGTTTGATCCGAGCCCCTTCAACTCTCCCTCCCTCTCTCCTTTGCCTCCCTCCTCTCTCAGCCTGTTTCTTTTCTGCTGCTTTGCTCCCTGTCCATTCGCCACTCTCAGTCTCCATTACTTACCGTCAAGTCCAAGTTCAAAGATGACATTTTCTGACTTTACTAACGCCCGTCAATTCAACTCAGCGCAGTTGCTGCAGTCGGGAAATGAGAAGAGAAAAAAAAAAGTTGTGGTGTCATGAGAGGTACATGAGTGACTTCACAGAGCGGGAGCTGGTGTCAAGAGCGATTCATCAGCACTGATCAGCTTCATGTGGGTATAAACATGCTCTCGCCATGCCGGCATCAAACAGGGAGTAGGGAGCTATTATTGCCCTCGAGTCTCACTCATTACGTATTTCATCGGTGGTAGATTTTCTTTTATCTGCTCATTAACCATCCTCCCTATTTGCCGTTGTAGCTCCCCCACTGTACCTGTCATCTCTCATTCATATCAGCGCCTCCCGTCTGCATCCTGTCGTTTCATTCCAGCTTCTTCACAAAGATGAGACTCAATTTTGCCTCTTCCTGTTACTCTTCACTCTCGAGCCGCTACACTATATTCCCGAGCGATTTGGTGTTATGACAATTATACGGCAAATATATTTGATAAGCACCTTTTCTGCTGTTCCCCATCTCTCTCTCTTGTTCTTTCTCCCAGGTTTTGGGGAGCTCTATTTGCTAGCAGATTTGTTTTCAGATTCATCTCCCCTCGTCGAGGCTTGTCTGGGTTTGTTACTGACCTCTTCATCTCGCTGCCTCTCTCGCAGAGAAAGGGAGAGAACATTCAGTTTCTCGATATTTCTCACTGCTTCAAACAGATACCTGGGATCCCTCAATCCCCATCCCCATATGAAAACCGCACAACCCCCTCCTCCTTTCGATAAAAGTAGCATTTGTGCAGTGACTTGTTGGCTAATGGATGTGACTTATGGAACATTACCTCACCGACACAGACAGTCTAATTCAAATGGGGGGGAAAGAACATATTTTTCTCTCATTCTGGTTTTTATTCCCGCTCCCCCATCTCTCCTTACTTCTCTCTGTCTCTCCACCTCTCCTGGGTCCCTTCCTCCATCATACTTAACTCCTTTTCAAAGCCATCTCAACCTCATCCCTCCCGCCCTGCGCCTCTGTCTCATCACAATTTTGGTTTTTATGAGTTGGATGTCCTCTGTCTCCTGTATGCACCCATTCACCATTGCAGAAAAAGTCACACACACACACACACACACACACCCTCCCCTTTCCCCTCCTGTGTCCCCGTTGAGTTGAGCAGAAGGTCGTAGTCATCAGCAGTCCATTAGTGCACAATGGCAGGAGTTGTGCATGCTGCTCCAACAGAGTGCAATGTGCTGTAATGGAGGGATCCGGGGCGAGCACACAGAGGTACGACTCGATGACACCCAAGGCAAACACAATGCTGCTCTTTTCACTGATACTCAGCTGCGGAAATCAGGGACTCTTTTATTGCGGGACGATGCCCCTTCCTCCCGTCAATGTATTGGCATTTATAGCAGGAAAGTAAAAGCCCCACAATCACAGTTTGCGTTCAATTTACGTCACTGGTTTGACATTTTAACCAACAACTAGCAGCTTCTCCAACACCTCCATGATCATTCAGTTTTTTAAATGAATCAGCGTTGCCACAGGGGAAATGTTAAACTGTACAACAGGCTTGAAAAGGTCGTTTTCTGATGCTAATTATCCTACGCACGCCACGACCAAGAGGTAAAACATCTTCCCACACATCTAACCACTTTAGGGACAATTTCTCAACGTTCAAGCAATCTACAAAATGTTCTACTCTTTTTCACAAGGAAGCAGCAATTTAGCTTTCTCTTACCACGCTCTTCCAATAAGAGGCAAGTTCATCGTGGCCTAAGCATTATGGACTGAAAAATAGGTCACATAATGGCGCAACAAGTGCAAGAGAGCAAGAGCAGCATAGTATTTATCACATGGTAATACAACGACATATAAAGTGCAAGAGGAGATACAAGAGATGCATAAAGTGCAAGAGGAGATGCCCCTGTGTTAAAGTGCATTTAGCGGTGATCGCATGTCTGTTTGTTTGTCTCAGTCCATGTAAACATTCATAAATAAAGCACATACTTTTAAAAGACTTCAAATTGTCAAAACTCAAGAAATTGTGTTTCTCAAGGAAGGTACAGTGGTGGTATGAATAAGGCTTTCTGTCTTGATGGCTCTCTTGTACAGCTGTTCTATGGGTTCAGGTTTGTGGCACAAGCAAACGACCAGTTTGTAAAACAGTATTCAATGTGGGATAGAATCGTACAGTGGAGGTCTGACTTTGCACCATTGACAGTTAAGAAGGGTCGAATTTGTTTAAAATGTTGCAAGTTGAATTTAATAGTATTGGATACTTTCTTGATATGTTTCTTAAAAGTCAAATTCGAGTTCAATATGACTCCAAGATACTTGAAGTGGGAGACTAGTTCTATTTCTGCTCCGTTTAAAAACACGTTGGATCCTTCGATTTTGACTGGTCGTTTACTGAACATCATGCATACTGTTTTTTTATACATTTACTTTTCAACTGTAAGCACATGTTGTTCAGCCAGTGTTGAACCTTGTCCAAAGCATTAGAGAGACAAGATCATTTCAGTGTTTTTCCCCTGTACAAAGATGATCGCATCATCGGCATACATTAAACTCAGGACATATATTATGTATATTTATGTACAGTGAAAACTACGGAGCCCCCTAGGGGACATGGAGAAGAAAAATACAATTATTTGAAAAAATAAAAATGTTTTGCGAGAACGTAAAAATACAAACAACAAGACTTTACAATCATAGCAAGGTAGACAACGAGCTACAGAGTCGTCTTTATCAGAACAGTTCGATACGCGCCGTCATCCGAGCTAAACTTCAAGAATTGGTCACAATCTGCAGCTGGAGGAGGGAGAGGAGGAGTGCTTAGGGACCGTCTACAAACTGCAATGCCGAAAATATATACTCATAGAAAGTATTGCGAGATCTCGCAAACAATTATTATTATTTTTTTAAATAGTCTTTTTTTCTTCTTCTCCATGTCCCCTAGGGGGCTCTGTAGAAAACAGTAATGGTCCAAGAATGGAACCTTGCGGAACTCCAGCAGGGTTGACAAGGTAGGGGGAATTAGCACCGGTGACCAAAACACACAGTTTTCTGTTCGATACATTAAACCAATGTTTTGAAACTGCCGACAATTTGAAATGAGTCAGCTTTGTAAGGAGCACTTGGTGGTCAAACTACCAACTACGTTATTGATCGTACCGAGGGCTCCACAGGTGGCAAAGTGCTCAGTTATCCGCTTTAGTCCTGTATGGAATACCTTCACAACTATGGAATTGATTGCGAAACATCTTTTAGCAGACATTCATAGTCCCCAGAGGATGAATGACTTTGGTAAACTACACTTTTTCTCCAGCCCCATCATGACATTACGGGGTTCTTTTGTTAAATGCTCTAACGGAGTGCATTGAACTTCATGTATTTGCATGTCAAGCATGAAGGATTAATTGAACCAATTGAACCTGCACTGTGGCAGGCTTGGCCCAATAAGTCGTACCCTTGTGTACCGAAGAGATGCTTTACACAGGACTCCATCCAGCTTTCAATCAGTAACGCTGCTCCCTCTAAGGAGCCACAGTGCAGAGGGATAGCCTGGACTGCCAAGACGCAGAATGTGCCAGTTTGACTCAATCGGGGTTGTCAGTGCATAGTTTTCGATATACAGCCAACATTGACAATATGCCAGAAAGAGATGCATTGCTTACAGTGGATGGCAGCAGTAGCCACATGAGACATAAGGTTGGCCAGTAGCACTGTGGTCATCCAACCCTTCGAAACTATTTCACTTCATTGCTATTGATGGTATGTTTCCACGAGAAATGCATCATTCTCTCATTGCGGTGGTGAGTACAGGAAGCGATATCTAACTAATTGATTTTGAAAGGTGAGCACTTTTGACATGCTTTTAATGTTTATAGACAGTTTTTTATTGTTTTTCTGCATTTAAATATCGATTTACGCCAACGTAAGCTTTGTCCAAAACCTGTATGCATCAATAAATGACCTTATCTTCCGTGCTGCCCTGACAAGAGTGTTGAAGTATTGTGAGTTGACTCATTTGACATATGTGGAAGGTCAGTTGCCTGCAAAGAATGATTACATTTTTTCCAGCCAACACTAGTGGCAACAAATGGTTAGATATGTACAAAAGTGATTTTAGAGTGAAGTATTTCCTGCAGGCATCACCTCGGTTCAGCAGCAACATTCAACTACATTGAACTTGATGCACATACTGGCTGAGCTCAAACAGTAGCATCCAGAACAAATTATTTTCACAGACTTTTTACTATTTACATTTTGTCCTTATTTGGAAAAGAAAAGTAAGATATGTATGACTATGATGCATTTCTATTACCAGTGACATCTAAGCTTTTCCAATATGTTTAATCAGTTAAGGCGGTACCATCCGAAATAAACATTCAGGAGACAATGCCAAAGACTTTCTGCCAAAGTAGCACTTAAAACCTCCAAATTGAAGCTCTCAGTCCATTATCAGACATGCAGGTCACAGATGGTCACAGATAATAGGCTCTTTAACGCATGTTATTGTTTTGGCTTTATCCCCACATCCCTCACCCTTTCCTCCACCCGTTTTGGTTGACAACATGTCAGTCTGGCTGCCATCAGCACTACACACAGACAGACAACAGACTCAGGAAGCGAGCAAACAAAAAGGAACCACATGTTGCCCATCAAGCTTAGGCTAATGAGTCCAGCAAGCAACCGTTACCTTTGTACCTGGCGTAAACACTTATAAATGTATTTAAATATCGTGCACTAACTGTTTTGTGGAGCTGCCGTCTAAATGTCACGATAAACAGAAAAACAGCACCCCTGAAAAATAATGTATGATTATGTTACAAACACAATTAACTCGGATGCTGTTTGAGTTTTACCATAGACATATGCATATTTCCTTTTTTACCTTTTGCTTTTCAAATGTCTGAGGTTTATATGTTTATGGTGTCCTTCTCGTTTTGATTTTGTTCTCATACTGCCTGTGCTGCAGCAGCTCTTTTCACCCTCTGTCTGAAACCAGAGCCCAGTCTGCTCTGATGGGTTAGCTGGCCGGCTCTGTTGTGATTGGTCAACTGCTTAGAGATGTCACGCCCCTTAGCCTATCATTTACAATGTGTTGGAGCGCTAGCTAATAGATGCGGGAGTCTTACATAGTGATGTGACTAAAGTAAACAAAGGAGTCCAATGGAGGCGTTTCAGGCACATCTTTGGGATGTAAGCCTTTGTAGACCATTTACATGCACACAAACCTTTACAATACACTACAGCAGGGGTATTCAACTAAAATTCAACGAGGTCCAGTTGGAGAAAATGTCCCCATGCAAAGCTCCGGAACTTCAAAATGTGTAACTTGCTTTATGAATTAGTGTGATATTGAAGTAGCTGCAGCTGTATCAACGTCTGCATGTAATCAACAACTGACTGCCAATCAAATAAAGAAAGTACAATTCAAAAACACAATATTTATTGTCAATTAACATTGAACTATACAGATATACAGTAAATACTGTGGATATGTGTAATGTTCCTCTCGGGCTGCATTTACAAATAAAATAGCTTTTGAAAATGTGTGCATCTTAAAAGTGCTTAATTTTAGATAAATAAAATAAAGTGTAGCAGCAGCTTGAGTTTCCCTTTTTCTTTGTTAACCGTTTCACATCATGACCTAACAGTTTCAGACGAAGAACAATATCAGTGTTTACACATCATAACAATTGAACAGTTTTAAAGTTTCTCTTTCTCTCCCTCTTATATTGCAGTCCCTCACTCGCTTTGTTTTTAATTCAATGCGAGAATTAAGCTCGAGCTTGTCCTGCAGGAGTTTAAGTCTGGGCTGAAATGGTGTCAGGGCCATTCTCATACACACATGCAGGCGCTCGTTGGCTAGCCTCGGTTAGCCTCGGTTAGCCTCGGTTAGCCTGCGCTGAACATGAACGAGTCCACTCAGGGTTCAAAGCTCTGTTCTCACTGTCCACTTTCCTCTTATTGGAGAGCGCCATGTGTAATTATGTGTCTCTCCCTGTCTGCCGCTCACAAGCATGTTCACTCTCCTCTCCGCTTCTCTCCCTGTATCGCTAATTATTCTCTTCACTCACTTTCCTCTCCGCTTCTCTCTGCCGCGCTCTCAACTCTTCTTCTGTGTTTCTCTCCCTGTATCGCTCACTCGTCTCTTTCGCCCCCTGTCGGCAGCGGTTAAAATAGAATCGCCCCGTCAAAATTGAAATCCCCTATTAATGTATTGATTATAGGTCCGTATAGGTCGGCGTCTGGGTCCGGATCCGGACCGCGGTCCGCCTGTTGCCGACCCCTGGTCTACAGGAACAAGCCAAAAAGCATAATAGGGCCTCTTTAATAAATGTCAGAGTATATACTGTTGCATCCTTCATCAGAACTTCATATGTGTGTGTATCCTCAAGTTGTTTGCCTGGAATCTATTTTTCATTTTGAGTGCTGGTGCCTTGCAGACTGTGCTAACCTTTCAAAAAAGGCACCAGCTGTCCGTTTCCCTGGCAAGAACTCCAAAAGAATGGAGTGTGCCGCCAATAAGGTTGGCTGGGCTCCCCTCTGTCTGAATTACTCTGTTTTGGTCAATCATTCCTTCCCTGTTTACGCAGCACTCCATCGCCGTGATTGAGTGCTGCACACCCGTGCACACCCGTGTCTTGAATCCAGGACAAGACTTTGGAAATTGTCAGCCATTGATTGTCAATTCTCCCTCTCCCCTGATGGCAAAATGTGTGTTCACTTTTTCTTCACGGGTTTGCAGTTCAATTCTTTTTTAAGAATCGCTCCACAACACAAATGACAGTTAATGGTTCTTGTGGGACTTTGCACACCGTCTGTCGTCCTATTGGAGTGGCGTGTAGCCCAGCTGTGAATGCAAGATGTCCTCATGTTTACACTGAATTGATTAAGTTGCTGGAAGGCTCCACTTGAATAAAACCTCTTATTTTATTCCTGTCAAAACATTTAAAGAGATATCCCCAGGCTGGCTTAAACACAACCCATTTCTGACTTTTACAATGAACATTTAAAGTGCATTTAGCTAAAGCACTTGCATCAGCTGGATCTAGATAGAAAATGCAACATAACTTGAATTCCTAATGAGGAGTACAACACATGTACGAAAAACAGCTAAGCGCTCCAATTAACCACGTTGTCAATCATGTATTGACATGGCTAGTATTGTGGACATCTTTTTGCACCTTTCCTAAAAAAAAAGAGCCTCACTTAAGCACTTAAATCCATGACCGTGCACCCGAGCGTCTCCATCCTTACAGTCGACCCCCTGCTGACAAAATGACAGATGGGATGTAGAAGCTTTATGACCTCAACATGCAAGCAAAGGCGAGCTGGTCGGGCTTGAAAACCAGGCCACAATCACTCTTTTCATCCTCCACAGTGATATGTCTGGAGGACATATTGGCACAAGAGGAAAGGTGACTGCAGTGCCTGGTGCTTGTCGAGAACAAAGAGGAAAAAACATCGTATGGAAGCTCTGTTCTCTTATTTCACCTTGACACGCCGATCCCTCTCACTTCTCTTCATTCTCCGTCTCTTTTATGCTGGCCTCTGTTGTTGTCCTTCATCCTCAGTTGTTGTGGTTCTTTCTGTCTTCAACTCTTGTTTACCAGCTTCATTTTCCACCTCCCCCCCTCCCCGTCTGCTGTTGTCTATCTCACTCCTCCTTTCTCCTTCCCTCCTCTTCCTCGCTCATCTCTTCCCATGTCTCCCTTCCTTCCTCTCTGCCTTTCTTCATGTGTTTTTGGCCACGGTCCCATTTCCCCAATTGGCTTAGAGGCAGTCTAATCATTCTCCGACACCCCTGCTGTCGTCTCTTCTATTTCTTCTCCTGCCGCCACCCTAATCCTCTGATCAGTAAATACCCTTCTTCGGCACACACTGCTTCTCAGCAGCCCATGGCCTTCCTGCACTTCTTCACAGTGCATACTGACGGTCCTTCCTCTTCCTCCAGGCGAGCGCAGCACAGCACGACTCTGAGGGCAGCACAAGTTAAAACTCCTCCGGCATTTTGGAGACCGAAAGCTTCCTGAGTTTGTTCAGCTGTCCACTCGGGCTCCGTTGCATCAGATTGGTTGTGAAGTGTTTTGAAGACATGAGTGTTAACAGCAATTTAGTAATTATTAACAAAAAGCATTCAGCGTTCTGCTCTAACTCCATTACCGGGCGTTACGAAATGGTAATATTGTTCTTCAACCCGCTGTTTTAAGGTCATTATGATTTGCTGTATGTAACTTCAGTGTTGCCAAAGACAACGCCCACACTGTGCAAATATGTTCAGCCTAAGAAGTTGTGTAAATCAGTGAGTCAATTTGTCAGCAGGATCATTTCACTCGCTCCATTGCAAATCTGTCTACTTCTTTAAAGAGTGTTCCTGTTGATATCAGCCCCTGTGTGCCTCGTTTAAAAATACTACATGATTTTAGAAACAGGATTTTTTAGGGTTATTGTGAGGGCAACAAAACAACTTGGTTATGTTTAGGAATATATCATTGGTTGGCTTCAAAGTATCACCAAAGAGGTTTTACTTAAGTTCAGCAGTTAAATGTTACCCTTGGAAGCTTACGGCACTCGCAGGCGTGCATAAATAAATACATGTATATTCTGAAATACACAAACACAAGTCTAAGAAGTGATGTCTCTTGCACATTCTAAAACTTTAATCAAACTTAAAATATCATAAAGTTTGCAATTAACCCGCTTAACAGATTAACTGACGATATTCAACACACATGCACAACTCACTAAGATGCAGGTGGTCACAGTGCAGGCATTAGTCCATATAAGGTCGCCTTGTAAAACTGGTCAAATATGATATACATATATCATCTACTAGTTCCTCACACTTTTAAATATATACATCTTTGTCTCTTATAATTCGTGTTACACTTTAGCTCAGCTGAAATACTCAAGCACATCACTGCAACACTTTGCACTTGAATATATATCAAAACATTATAGCTTATTCAGATACATAAAAAATACAACAACATATAAGAGGCTTTTGCATTATGATACGGTTTCATGTCCATTACGAGGCACAAATATTACCGTGGGTCCCACATACATGACAAATGACTGTATCACTGACCCCCAGTTTCCACCGGGTCCGTCTGCACCGCGTCACGGCTGTGCCACGGTTTTGGTCCGACCTCCTCTAGCGCCATAACCCACCGGACGCGTCCCAGAAGCGTTTCAGAAGCGTAGCGTCGTGCGTGCAGGCTCGCAGTTTTGTTATTGATTCGGGCATCCTGGACATTTGTACTTCTACAAGAAAGTAAGTAGGCTACGTAGTTAAATGTTTTATTGTTGTGTCCGTTTAAATTGTGTTTATTGAATGGCTCTGTGCTGTACCTACAAGTATTAATTAACTTTAAAACATTAATATGTAGTTGTTACCTTCCACTCCACAAACTGCAGCTGATGTTGTCCTTGTAGTAAGCATTGGTTACATCATATAAAATAGTGTGTTTCTCCACTTCCATGATGAAAACCTCGGCGTCCATTGTGCGTATCGTAGTGGAGGTGTTGTGAGGAAGGAGGGGGGTCTGCTAAATTAGTATATGTGGGGGATGGGCCTGGCCCGGATGCTCACCTTTCCACTTCCTGCGAGGGGGGGGCTGCCTGCCCGACCTTACCTTACGGCTGCGCCGCGGCAAAAATAGGATTCATCCTAATTTTAGAGAAGCGCTGCGCCGAGCCGCTTCTGGGACGCGTCTGAGCCGTAACGCGGCGCGTGTGGTGGAATAGCACCCATTGACTAGAGTGGCCGCGATCCTTACGACCACCGCGGCACAGCCGTAGCATGGTGCAGCCGTAGCTTGGTGCAGCCGTAGCATGGTGCGATGCAGACGGACCCGGTGGAAACTGGGGGTTACGGCTGCGTTACGGCTGCGCTGCGGCGTTCGCCAAGATCGTGGCCAGTCTAGTCAATGGGTGCTATTCTACCAGACGCTCCGCGTTACGGCTCAGAAGCGTCCCAGAAGCGTCTCGGCGCTGGGCTCCGCTCAAAATAGGATTCAAGTCTATTTTTCGACGCGACAAGCAGAGGCGCCGGGCAGGCTGTGGACCGGTCAGAGCATCCGGCCCATCCCCAAAATAAAGTCATTTTGCCCTGTCCCTCCGTAGTCTTTCAAGTAGGAGGAGAAATGCCAGCGTTCTCCTCCAGTTTACAGGCACTGTGGAAATTATATATATAGAATAATTATGATGATGAATGCATTTGTTTACCACTAAAATACAGCAACACATCTTTGATTCATGTCGTTTATAACTGGAATATTACAATTATTATTAACTTTGTCTGCACAAAGCAGCCTGTCCAGGAAACATGCCCAAACTGCGAGCCGGCATGCAAGACGCTCCGCTTCTGAAATGCTTCTGAAATGTGCCCGGTACGGCATGACGCCTGAGGAGGCCGGACCAAAACCGCGGCGCCGCCGTGACGCGTCGGACCCGGTGGAATCGAGGGGTGAGTAAACGTTATAACTTCCTTTTCACTGGATAAACACCATTAAAGTGCATCTCTTTGTAAAATGATATCTAACTGTTTATAACAACAGTCTCTGCTGAAAGATAGATGCCCATTTTGTTACCACTATCTTGCATGTATGATATAATTGTATAACTACAATTTGAATTTGATTATCAGATGCCAAAACCTAGAAGAGATGTTTAAAAAACTAGATTTGACTGAACGTTGGCATTAGACGTTAATTGTGAGGTATGAATGAACTCCCGACAACATCCTCTGCTCTTAGGTACACTAATGTTACAATTATAATCAGATTAAGGCATTATTATTTTAAATCCTCTGCTATTAAGATGATAATTAGTGCCTCAATGAAATACAGACGATTTTTCAATTTCATCAGCTAAAGGTTCAAATGGCGGCCCCCTGCTGGTTCTCATAATCCAGTCAAGTAAAGCCACAAGTCGTCGTGGTAACCCACTGAGGAGCTAATCACTAATCAGAGTGCTCCTTATTAACCTATTTAGCTGCACCTGTAGCGCCTGCAGCTCCGGATACTGAGGCAGCATTAAGCCTCCATTCAGAGTCCAATCTGAGGGGGAACGTGGCTGCTGGATTACATAGTTCATCCAAATTATAGCGTATTAACCCCTTAGGAAGTAAAGCCAAACATCTAATCTGTGTTATCAACTGTGCTTTATATCTGCAGGTCTCTTCTTGTTCAAATGGCACGATCAGGGTTGTTCGCTAGTAGTGTTTTATTGGAAATGTTACCTTAGTTTGGTTAGCTGTGTAACTTCAGGGGGTTCATCCACTCAAGGCATGCTGGGAAGGAATCCCACCACCAGACACAATTAATGAGTGAATTCATTCATGAAATTAAAAGCTAAATGAGTAAATAAATAAGGTTTTCTGGCAGCAAAGTTATTGTGGAGGAATAAATCCAGTTAAAACGCTCTCTACAAATCCTCCTTTTAAATTAGGGCTTAAAGAAGAGCTATCTGCTATATTGGAAAATATATTGTAGGGCCATACCGATACAAAACATGTCTGTGAAGTGTTTTGCTTAAAATACCAAACAGATCCCCCGTTGCCTCATACTGCTCACACCCCTCTTTCGCAGCCGTTAGAGAAACGCCGATTTTGGGTCCTTAGCTTGAAAAACAAAAAGAGGAGGCGGAGCTAATGCCTGATCAGAATTCTACCAGAGATAAAGTTAAATTCTGCTGTGATAAAACGCCATCCTGTTCTAAACCACATCAAGGATTATTTCTGAAACAGTATGGAGCTCAAATGCTTTTTCTCTTGCTGGTTTATCACAAGGTGAGTTCCTTTTTTATTTTTTGTAACACATGTGCTCTCCAGTACAGGTTAGCTCTGAGTGTTAGCGAGGCTTGCTAATGTAAACAAAGATGAGATTACGTCCAAAACACGTCAGGCATTGTTTCTGATAGCAACTGTCTGTGGGTCCGCCGCCGATTTGACGTCATATCGGCAGTAAATCTGTCGATATGTCGTTGTACCCCCGTTTTTTAAACATGTGGGTAGACCTAGATGTAGATTTGGCTACGGAGGAAAAGAGAAAGGGTTTTATTTTCTGAGGCTGCGTGAGTTCCCTGACGCACCGGGGACACGTACTTATGTATAAAAGACATCAACAAGTGCATTTTGCATGATAGGTCCCCTTTAAGACTTTTATTTTTGCTGCAGCTTTTTTAATAAGTTTAATTAAATGTTCGATAATACATATCTTATACTGCATTATAACTGCACTCTAATGTTTTATTTTGAAATGAGCATTTTTATTAAATTAAATGTTCGATAATATATCTTATACTGCACTAAAACTGCACTCTAATCTATATGTTTAAATCATATTTATGAGTTGTTTTTTTATTGCCTCAATATATTGTCTTAATGCCTTTTTATGTCCAATGGAAAGCAATTTGCAAATTGGCTAAAAAGTGCCATAAAAATAAACTTGCCTGCTAAAGTGAAACATAGTTTGTATGAAATAATGTTGTTACATTGCAATTTAATAGCTGTTTATCAACTTAATTGCACATTTCTGCTGTAATTAAAGTGGTATTGAAACTGGTAAAACATGTTAATCAACTGCTCATTGTATGTTTTAAAGATTAAACTGCCTTTGCATTTTCATGACAATTAAATCATCTCTTGTTTCTGCTGCCGTGTTGAACAGCATTTGATTACATATTGTGCTGCTGTTACTCTCTTGATTTGTATTAAAAACATTGTAACCAAGCAACAATAAATCACTAAAAGCAATACTATGAAGAGCCACTTTACACCACTCAAGGGAATTTATTTTCTTTCCCTTGTTTTTTGTAAACGTTGTCAACATCTGAAATGTAGCCATCTTGCAGTCGTATCAGTATTCTTTTATTGATTCCCCATCGCCTCACATTGAAATGCCCTTGTTCTTTTATTCTCTATGAATGGTTCTCTCTTTGGTATCTTTAGCCGCGTTCACACCAAGTACTTTGCCGTACTTAGTGCCCAGCACTTAGTACCCCATGGAACTAAGTACAGGTCGCGTTCACACCGGAATAAATCCCCTGAGGGAAGATTACGCAAATGAAGCCGCTGACGTCACTTCGTCATCTTCTTCTGCTTTCGATTTACTGGCATGCCGCAAACAACTTCACGGCGTATACTGCCTCCCGGAGTCCCCGGACTCCCAGCAGCTTCTACTGAAGCCTTCCGAATAAATCGCCAGAACGCCGACACCTCCTCATCTCCACCGCTCCCATGTTTTCTTTTGTGTTGCCATAAATTAGTCTCTCTCCGTTGGTGCGCGGGGATAATGCTAATAATGCTAATGCCAGCAAATACAATGTACACAAAACTTTTCACTGTTTTACGGGGCGTGGTTTGTAATTCGCCGAGCCAATCGAAATTGGTACTTTTTTCTCCCCAGGCTAGTCCCACCTCTCTAGCAGGCACTAAAAATGGGGGTAAAAGTTCTCGGAACTAAGTTCTCTTTTTGGTGTGAACGCAAAATTCGGAACTAAACGGGAAAAGTACGGATAAAAGTACTCCGGTGTGAACGCGCCTCTCGTTGTTATTTCCCTTTTATTTTGCTTTGTTTGTACTGTTCTGT
Source organism: Pseudochaenichthys georgianus (assembly GCF_902827115.2). Taxonomy (NCBI): domain Eukaryota; kingdom Metazoa; phylum Chordata; class Actinopteri; order Perciformes; family Channichthyidae; genus Pseudochaenichthys; species Pseudochaenichthys georgianus. Next base: position 42,572,606 of record NC_047511.1, on the reverse strand, counting down.
GATGTTGACCAACAAAACCTGTTTTAACTCAGTTATAAAAATGCATTCAACTGATTTGAAACGTTGGTGATATTTTACTATGTCTGCACTCATTGCTGTACGATGACCCAGACAATTCTATAAATGCTGTCAAATGTAGTTTAGTTGTCATATTAGAGTTATAATAGGACATTTAAAAGTATTTATATAACATAAAGATATTTAATTCAAAATGAAAATAAACCCAAACCCTCTCAACTGCAATAACATCACCAGGGTATTTTTAGGAGAGCTTTCCAATGATTATACAACTTATCTCAATGTGTTAAATTGCTGGAGTGCCCCTTTAATTAAGGGGCACAGGAGCTAAGTTATTCTGCTCAAAACAAAATCCTAAATGTGTTCAGCTGTCTGCTCCGTCTCCACTGAATCAGGAGGAGACGGAGTTAATTACAAGGTAGCATGGATGATTAAAGTTCACTTTAACCTTCTCCCTTAAGATCGTTGTGATTTGCAAAATGTACGCAACAGTCTTGCCAGAAACGGCCTTTACCCTGCATACAAATCTCCACCCTACAAAGTCATTACATGTTCTGGAAAGCAATGAGTCAATTTGTGGGGCAGGGTCAGAGCATTTCACTTGTTTCTGAAGCAAGGCGGTCAACTTTGATGAGAGATGTCTAGTTAGTATGTGACTTATTGTGCCTGACACTTGCTGTAAACCTTACCGGAAATTAGCAAGGGTTGATGTTCCAGCACCGAGAAGAATATCACTACCTGAATACCACATTTCCTGTACAAACCGTCAGAGTTTCTAACCCGGCTGCAGACAGACGGGAGCATCAGCCTCCCCTCGAGGGACAGACTCAACTCATCCTCCCCGAATTTGAGCCTTGATCACCGAGAGTGAAATGCACCACAGACCCCTGATCAGCTGAGCTCTGGGGGCCACTTATGACTCTATTCCCCATGCTATTCCTCAAACTGACGGCCGGTGATTGGGAAGTGCAGGTCTCCCTTGAAAAAGAGATCTATGACCTCAATGGGACCAATCTGGTTAAATAAAGGTTTGAAATGAAATGAAAGTGGCCCCGATGGAGCTCTCTGAGGACTATCTGTGTGTGTTTGCAGAATAACTGACAGTATTACATGGCTTAGTTGAATACTCGATTCTGATTGGTCAATTCAGAACACGTGACACGTTGTTAATACCGAACAGACAGACCGTTGTCAAGGACTTATTATTGACCGTTGTTAAGGACGCTCACATCTTCAGAAAGAAGTCCGGTCGATTTAACTGTATACAGTTGGGCCGAAAAGCAAACTGCATGCCGATCTAGATCCCTCCGCTTCGCGTCGGGCTCCTGATCGACCTGTCGGTGTTCTTTTCCCCATAATGACCGCGTCGCAGCACATAGAGTTACCTTTACATGTTTGCACCATTGTATTCCCGTGTTATTCACAGAAGCATTCATCACATTAACACTCCATCAGTTAAGTGCATATATCGTGTGTCAGTTGGCAGCAGCTGCGGGGGAAAAGAGAGTTGAGCTACGCACACGCTTCATTGGTTTCTATACTATCAATCAGCTGTGTCAATGCACACCTTTTCACCCACTAATCCACACACTTCAATGAATAACACATCTAATAAGGCAAAGAATTGATGAATGGGTTAAGAGATATGTTTCAAAATAGACAATCAAATGTCAGCGCTAACTGTTTAACATTCAAGATTCAAAATGCAAGGCTTTTATTGTCAACATATCCGCTCCTTTCGGCAAGCGATGCATTTACATACAATTTAAACTCTATTGAGTTCTTCCTTTTTACCCTTTTACCTATGCGTCGTGCATATCCTGCACAAAAGGAACATAGATCCATCCATCCATCTTCTCCCGCTTATCCGTGGTCGGGTCGTGGGGGTAGCAGTTCCAGCAGAGAGCCCCAAACTTTCTTTTCCCTGGCGAGGAACATAGATAAGTAGAAAAAAAGGTTTTGACAAAGAATGTCTTTATTTCTTAAGGCAAAGTGTTGGAAAAAGTGTCACCTTGGCATCAAACCAGAAAGAAGGGAATATTCTTTGCTACTGAAATTCACAATGATTCATAACCCTATAGAAGTATACATATTTTATTATATTCAGCTGTTCTGCTCTGGACAGAAGAATAATGCTGTTGTGGCTCCACAGCTGCCTCTCGTTCCTGTCTTTGCATTAGATATGCAGGCGGGGCGGGGCGGGGCAGGGCGGGGCGGGGCGGGGCAGGTCAGGGCAGGGCGGGGCGGGGCAGGTCAGCGAAAGGTCTTGAAGTTCAGTGCTGACATCATGTGACTCATGATCTGTCGTGTCAGCCGTCTCTTCTCCAACTTTCTCGACCGTAAGATCAGAGAACACCGCATGCCTTCAGCAGACACGAGACCTCCTGTCTGCTCGCATGTTTTTAAATTAAACCAGATGAGATCATTTGCTCAAATGGAGATATAATATATGTAAAACAATGCATGACACATCAAATACCCTCATTGACTGTCGGAAAGCCCCATGAGTGAAACCATCAGTCACCATTATGACCAGTTTCCTCTTGACGGATGGCTTGGCCTCAGAGGTGGTGGTGTGTTCGTGGGCTGAAGGGTCAATTTCACACACTGACTTGTCTGTTAAGGGTGACAGAATGACTCGGCTTCATGGACCTAAAATAGTGTCCAAGCACCCACAGCGCCCTCAGCAACACTCGTTATGCAGCTTTTCCCCTTTTGCTGATTCTATTTCTGTTTCACATGATCTCAGTGCCTCTATTTGTCCTAATTCCTCGCTTAAATCCAGTCCTTTTGACATCCTTAATCGGTTTAATTACATTCATTAAGCGGAATCAATTCAGCGTGGGTTAAACAAAAATGATTAATTATTCTAAGCAAAGATGGAATAAGGACAATAATCAGAGCTGCAACAATGCACAATATAGAAAGCTGGATTTGTAGACAAGTAGAAAAAGGAGATGTGCATAATGAAATACAAAGAGTGGAAGCTTCTGTTCTTCTCCGGCTCTCAGCAGGAGGCGAGGAGCTATTTCACTGCAGTGAGTTTGCGTTTTGGCATTGCATAGAAAATCCATCCGCATTATTTATTATTCATTATTTATTTCCTTTTGCTTCTTTGTTGTCGTGTTGCCAGTTTGTTTGGGAATGAAAAGGCGTGTGATTCCTTTGTGTGTGTGTGTGTGTGTGTGTGTGTGTGCGTGCGTGTGCGTGCGTGCGTGCGTGCGTGCTGTGGTTTCCTAGTTTGGAGTTTTCAGACTGCAGCTTTGTGTCCCACCTTGAGATGTTCTTTGAAACATCTTATCGCCACTTTCCTTAAATAAAGAAAATAAGTAAAATTCCCACTTAGACGGTGCATCATGCTATGAATTTAAATCATTATAAACGTACATTTAACTGCAGACACCTTCTCAGACTGACTAAAGGAATAATTTATATCTTATCCCCTACCTCAAACGCATGTGGAATACAGCCTGAGGGTTTCCATCTGCATAGCACTAGTTGAGGGAATAGCAGGTGCTTCAAATCCTCTCTTCAGAAAGATCTGACACCTTCAGAAAGATCCACATTAGGCTGCACGCCGTAGAGCTTATCCAGGGGGTATAAATAAATAAATGTCTACACTTATTCTGGTTTTATATTATAATCAATAAGACATGTGAGTTCCAGCATCATAGAAGATTTCAGTGAGCCGCGACTCTTCACATATATTGATCCGTTGAGCAGATGCAAGTAAAACAGGCGGCGTTAGTGAATGTCTGTGGATCGAGATCAATAGAGATGAATGGGAGTTGAACACCACGCGTGCATCCAGTATGACGACATGCTGCTGTTTTAGAGGCTTGTGGCAATTCCACTGATTGGCACACACTGATGAAAATATACAGCATTGCTCTTCAAACAAGATTCACTGGCATATCTTAACAGCATAATCCATAGGTGTGCCATTGATGGTTGCATATGCCACTTCCTTGTGTGCTCGAATGTATCTGATAGTTGTAGTTGGGCTGGTGTCAGAGTTGAGTCTTTTGCAAACCTGTAACCGTAAAGCTCTCAACCAGAAACGGCCCTGACTCACAATTATTAGAACTGTGTTTTGACCACGGCAAAGAAAAGCTAAATGGCAGCAAATACTGGATGAAGCAGAATATTTACATTATTAAGAGATAACATGTTCAACTTTGGAAATTAGAACTCATCCATTTCGTTTTATTTAAACTTTTAGACGGACACGATAACAGATACGAGGACAGAGCCGCAGTGCTCGCTTGGTGTGTGTGCTTGAGAGAGCGAAACGAAAAAGATAGGAAGGGAAAGAGGAGGAGGAACACGGCATGCAATGTTCATGACCTTCACCCGAGACATTACACGCCTGATCCTTTGACCTCAACCACGAGCATGAATGGCTTTCCATTATTCTTAACCTTCAGCTGCACATTATGTCTTATATTTGTGTGTGTAAATACAAATTAAATGGTTTCAATCAATCAATCAATGTTTATTTATATAGCCCAATATCACACATGTTACATTAGTCTCAGTGGACTTCACAGTGTGTATAGAATATCAGTATGACAATACGACACCCTCTGTCCTTAGACCCTCTGTCCTTAGACCCTCACATCGTACAAGGAAACACTTCCAGAGAAAACCCACAGTTTAAAGGGAACATGGGAGAAACCTCAGGGAGAGCAACAGAGGAGGGATCCCTCTCCCAGGACGGACAGACGTGCAATAGATGCCGTGTGTAAATTGAAAAGATAATACATTTGCAACATAGGTAGTCCAGATGTTTGGAAATGCATGTGTGTATAATAGGAAGATGAATCCACGAGGATATCCATCCAGGACCGATGATCCAGGACCACAGCCACGACTCAAAATCCAGCGCTCGCCATCCAGGACTCAGGACCGCAGGATCATCCATGACTCCGGATCCCGGCGTATATAGACACCAAAAAGAAAGACATGTGGGGAAGCTGGGTTAATGGGAACATGCGAGGACACAGGTACAGACAGGGTTTGCGGTTAAAGCTTTCCACGAGATGTTCATTATAGGCTAATATATGTTCGCAAGCGTCAACCAATTAAAATGCTCTTAAACTGCCGCCAAAAGCCAGAACACAATGTTTGTTTCTAAAAGTGAAGGCAAATGTTTTTCAATTTCTGAAATAAACTGTTTGACCATGAAATGTGTAGCACAGAAATGCACCTGTTGTCGCAGGAAGTGCAGCAGTGTCTCAATTCAGTGGACATTCTTGACTTGTTGATGGAGTTGCTGAGGCCAGGTCACTCTTTCACTACTCTCTGGACAATACTCTTTCACTACTCTCTGTACAATACTCTTTCACTACTCTCTGGACAATACTCTTTCACTACTCTCTGTACAATACTCTTTCACTACTCTCTGGACAATACTCTTTCACTACTCTCTGGACAATACTCTTTCACTACTCTCTGTACAATACTCTTTCACTACTCTCTGGACAATACTCTTTCACTACTCTCTGTACAATACTCTTTCACTACTCTCTGGACAATACTCTTTCACTACTCTCTGTACAATACTCTTTCACTACTCTCTGGACAATACTCTTTCACTACTCTCTGGACAATACTCTTTCACTACTCTCTGGACAATACTCTTTCACTACTCTCTGGACAATACTCTTTCACTACTCTCTGTACAATACTCTTTCACTACTCTCTGGACAATACTCTTTCACTACTCTCTGTACAATACTCTTTCACTACTCTCTGGACAATACTCTTTCACTACTCTCTGGACAATACTCTTTCACTACTCTCTGGACAATACTCTTTCACTACTCTCTGGACAATACTCTTTCACTACTCTCTGTACAATACTCTTTCACTACTCTCTGGACAATACTCTTTCACTACTCTCTGTACAATACTCTTTCACTACTCTCTGGACAATACTCTTTCACTACTCTCTGTACAATACTCTTTCACTACTCTCTGGACAATACTCTTTCACTACTCTCTGGACAATACTCTTTCACTACTCTCTGTACAATACTCTTTCACTACTCTCTGGACAATACTCTTTCACTACTCTCTGTACAATACTCTTTCACTACTCTCTGGACAATACTCTTTCACTACTCTCTGTACAATACTCTTTCACTACTCTCTGGACAATACTCTTCACTACTCTCTGGACAATACTCTTTCACTACTCTCTGGACAATACTCTTTCACTACTCTCTGTACAATACTCTTTCACTACTCTCTGGACAATACTCTTTCACTACTCTCTGGACAATACTCTTTCACTACTCTCTGTACAATACTCTTTCACTACTCTCTGGACAATACTCTTTCACTACTCTCTGGACAATACTCTTTCACTACTCTCTGTACAATACTCTTTCACTACTCTCTGGACAATACTCTTTCACTACTCTCTGTACAATACTCTTTCACTACTCTCTGGACAATACTCTTTCACTACTCTCTGTACAATACTCTTTCACTACTCTCTGGACAATACTCTTTCACTACTCTCTGGACAATACTCTTTCACTACTCTCTGTACAATACTCTTTCACTACTCTCTGGACAATACTCTTTCACTACTCTCTGTACAATACTCTTTCACTACTCTCTGGACAATACTCTTTCACTACTCTCTGGACAATACTCTTTCACTACTCTCTGGACAATACTCTTTCACTACTCTCTGGACAATACTCTTTCACTACTCTCTGGACAATACTCTTTCACTACTCTCTGGACAATACTCTTTCACTACTCTCTGGACAATACTCTTTCACTACTCTCTGGACAATACTCTTTCACTACTCTCTGTACAATACTCTTTCACTACTCTCTGGACAATACTCTTTCACTACTCTCTGGACAATACTCTTTCACTACTCTCTGGACAATACTCTTTCACTACTCTCTGGACAATACTCTTTCACTACTCTCTGGACAATACTCTTTCACTACTCTCTGGACAATACTCTTTCACTACTCTCTGTACAATACTAGGATATTTTTTTATCAAATACAATTCATCTACATCGTGCACAGTTACCAAAACAGTGTATTTTAAGTAACTGTAATTCTAGTTCGTTAATACATTAGGATCTATTTTGTATGATACATTTTTTAACATGTTTTATTCTTGGGTTATTATTTTATTTGTACCGTCATATTAAAATGTATATTATTGTTATTTCATGTGATATTTATACTTATTTTGTCGAATATTTGTGGGTATTTGTGGGGACGGGGGACGGGGGTGTTGAAAAATGTAAAATATTCACACTTCTGTGTTTTGTATTTTACTCTGAATGGATAACAAAGCTAAGGAAATACAATTTTCAGAAACAACACACTTGTTAAGTGGGAATGTCACTTTGCGGCCCGATCGCACAGGGCGTAAAATACCGACTCTTCGGTAATGGACGCCCCCCCCCCTGATACAATTGCTCAAGGCATTCTTTATCAGCAGCATGAGGCTGGGCTTTGAAGGTCACCTATTCCACTTCTTCATGTGTCTTCTACATCAACACGTGTCCCCTCTTCTTCATGTCTCTTCTACATCAACACGTGTCCCCTCGTCTTCATGTCTCTTCTACATCAACACGTGTCCCCTCTTCTTCATGTCTCTTCTACATCAACACGTGTCCCCTCTTCTTCATGTCTCTTCTACATCAACATGTGTCCCCTCTTCTTCATGTCTCTTCTACATCAACATGTGTCCCCTCTTCTTCATGTCTCTTCTACATCAACACGTGTCCTCTCTTCTTCATGTCTCTTCTACATCAACATGTGTCCCCTCTTCTTCATGTCTCTTCTACATCAACAGTGTCCCCTCTTCTTCATGTCTCTTCTACATCAACACGTGTCCCCTCTTCTTCATGTCTCTTCTACATCAACACGTGTCCCCTCTTCTTCATGTCTCTTCTACATCAACACGTGTCCCCTCTTCTTCATGTCTCTTCTACATCAACACGTGTCCCCTCTTCTTCATGTCTCTTCTACATCAACATGTGTCCCCTCTTCTTCATGTCTCTTCTACATCAACACGTGTCCCCTCTTCTTCATGTCTCTTCTACATCAACATGTGTCCCCTCTTCTTCACGTCTCTACTACATCAACATGTGTCCCCTCTTCTTCATGTCTCTTCTACATCAACATGTGTCCCCTCTTCTTCATGTCTCTTCTACATCAACATGTGTCCCCTCTTCTTCATGTCTCTTCTATATCAACATGTGTCTCCTCTTCTTCATGTCTCTTCTACATCAACATGTGTCCCCTCTTCTTCATGTCTCTTCTACATCAACATGTGTCCCCTCTTCTTCATGTCTCTTCTACATCAACATGTGTCCCCTCTTCTTCATGTCTCTTCTCTTCTTCATCAACATGTGTCCCCTCTTCTTCATGTCTCTTCTACATCAACATGTGTCCCCTCTTCTTCATGTCTCCTCTACATCAACATGTGTCCCCTCTTCTTCATGTCTCTTCTACATCAACATGTGTCCCCTCTTCCTCATGTCTCTTCTACATTGACATGTGTCCCCTCTTCTCCATGTCTCTTCAACATCAACATGTGTCCCCTCTTCTTCATGTCTCTTCTACATCAACATGTGTCCCTCTTCTCCATGTCTCTTCTACATCAACATGTGTCCCCTCTTCTTCATGTCTCTTCTACATCAACATGTGTCTCCTCTTCTTCATGTCTCTTCTACATCAACATGTGTCCCCTCTTCTTCATGTCTCTTCTATATCAACATGTGTCCCCTCTTCTTCATCGTCTCTTCTACATCAACATGTGTCCCCTCTTCTTCATGTCTCTTCTACATCAACATGTGTCCCCTCTTCTTCATGTCTCTTCTACATCAACATGTGTCCCCTCTTCTTCATGTCTCTTCTACATCAACATGTGTCCCCTCTTCTCCATGTCCTCCATGTCTCTTCTACATCAACATGTGTCCCCTCTTCTTCATGTCTCTTCTACATCAACATGTTGTCCCCTCTTCTTCATGTCTCTTCTACATCAACATGTGTCCTCCTCTTCTCATGTCTCTTCTACATCAACAGTGTCCCCTCTTCTTCATGTCTCTTCTACATCAACATGTGTCCCCTCTTCTTCATGTCTCTTCTACATCAACATGTGTCCCCTCTTCTTCATGTCTCTTCTACATCAACATGTGTCCCCTCTTCTTCATGTCTCTTCTACATCAACATGTGTCCCCTCTTCTTCATGTCTCTTCTACATCAACATGTGTCCCCTCTTCTTCATGTCTCTTCTACATCAACATGTGTCCCCTCTTCTTCATGTCTCCTTCTACATCAACATGTGTCCCCTCTTCTTCATGTCTCTTCTACATCAACATGTGTCCCTCTTCCTTCATGTCTCTTCTACATCAACATGTGTCCCCTCTTCTTCATGTCTCTTCTACATCAACATGTGTCCCCTCTTCTTCCATGTCTCTTCTACATCAACATGTGTCCCCTCTTCTTCATGTCTCTTCTACATCAACATGTGTCCCCTCTTCTCCATGTCTCTCTACATCAACATGTGTCCCCTCTTCTTCATGTCTCTTCTACATCAACATGTGTCCCCTCTTCTCCATGTCTCTTCAACATCAACATGTGTCCCCTCTTCTCATGTCTCTTCTACATCAACATGTGTCCCCTCTTCTTCATGTCTCTTCTACATCAACATGTGTCCCCTCTTCTTCATGTCTCTTCTACATCAACATGTGTCCCCTCTTCTTCATGTCTCTTCTACATCAACATGTGTCCCCTCTTCTCCCATGTCTCTTCTACATCAACATGTGTCCCCTCTTCTTCATGTCTCTTCTACATCAACATGTGTCCCCTCTTCTTCATGTCTCTTCTACATCAACATGTGTCCCCTCTTCTTCATGTCTCTTCTACATCAACATGTGTCCCCTCTTCTTCATGTCTCTTCTACATCAACATGTGTCCCCTCTTCTTCCATGTCTCTTCTACATCAACATGTGTCCCCTCTTCTTCATGTCTCTTCTACATCAACATGTGTCCCCTCTTCTTTATGTCTCTTCTACATCAACATGTGTCCCCTCTTCTTCATGTCTCTTCTACATCAACATGTGTCCCCTCTTCTTCATGTCTCTTCTACATCAACATGTGTCCCCTCTTCTTCATGTCTCTTCTACATCAACATGTGTCCCCTCTTCCCATGTCTCTTCTACATCAACATGTGTCCCCTCTTCTTCATGTCTCTTCTACATCAACATGTGTCCCCTCTTCTTCATGTCTCTTCTACATCAACATGTGTCCCCTCTTCTTTCATGTCTCTTCTACATCAACATGTGTCCCCTCTTCTTCATGTCTCTTCTACATCAACATGTGTCCCCTCTTCTTTATGTCTCTTCTACATCAACATGTGTCCCCTCTTCTCCATGTCTCTTCTACATCAACATGTGTCCCCTCTTCTTCATGTCTCTTCTACATCAACATGTGTCCCCTCTTCTTCCATGTCTCTTCTACATCAACATGTGTCCCCTCTTCTTCATGTCTCTTCTACATCAACATGTGTCCCCTCTTCTTATGTCTCTTCTACATCAACATGTGTCCCCTCTTCTTCATGTCTCTTCTACATCAACATGTGTCCCCTCTTCTCCATGTCTCTTCTACATCAACATGTGTGTCCTCTTCTTCATGTCTCTTCTTCATCAACATGTGTCCCCTCTTCTCCATGTCTCCTCTACATCAACATGTGTCCCCTCTTCTTCATGTCTCCTCTACATCAACATGTGTCCCCTCTTCTTCATGTCTCTTCTACATCAACATGTGTCCCCTCTTCTCCATGTCTCTTCTACATCAACATGTGTCCCCTCTTCTTCATGTCTCTTCTACATCAACATGTGTCCCCTCTTCCCCATGTCTCTTCTACATCAACATGTGTCCCCTCTTCTTCATGTCTCTTCTACATCAACATGTGTCCCCTCTTCTTCATGTCTCTTCTACATCAACATGTGTCCCCTCTTCTTCATGTCTCTTCTACATCAACATGTGTCCCCTCTTCTTCATGTCTCTTCTACATCAACATGTGTCCCCTCTTCTTCATGTCTCTTCTACATCAACATGTGTCCCCTCTTCCCCATGTCTCTTCAACATCAACATGTGTCCCCTCTTCTTCATGTCTCTTCTACATCAACATGTGTCCCCTCTTCTTCATGTCTCTTCTACATCAACATGTGTCCCCTCTTCTCCATGTCTCTTCTACATCAACATGTGTCCCCTCTTCTTCATGTCTCTTCTACATCAACATGTGTCCCCTCTTCTTCATGTCTCTTCTACATCAACATGTGTCCCCTCTTCTTCATGTCTCTTCTACATCAACATGTGTCCCCTCTGTGGAAAGAGACTCTGAAAGTTTCAGGAACAAAGATTCTCTCTCTTTTTGATCCATTTCTATAAAAACTTGTCTGAAAATGAGCTGATCAAATGTTGGCCACTTTATGATGTCATAACGATGTTTTGTCTTGTGTGACCGTTAGCCAATCAGCAACCAAGGTACCCCCCCCCCCCCTTATCACCTGAATCTCCTCTAGAGCACCATTGAGTTATTTGTAACCAAATGTCTCTCAGAGGGGCGTGGGGAGGGGCTCCTCATTTTCATCTAAAGTCACAGACAGAGAATCAGCACTTTGGAAACAGAGGGGATTATGGGTAATGCTGCAACGATCTGTTTGGTGTTTGGAGCCAAACACTTCATGTTCTGTGTATATCTGAGAGCTGTGATATATTGATGAAAAACAGGATAATAGGGGACCTTTAAAGGACCTCAATGTGAACCCATCCACGCAGAGTTTCGATCCACACACAGGCATCATCGACACACATAGGACCTTCGTGACAGTCCGGGGCCCAGACAGAGACCAATTACAAAGGGCTTTAAAAAGTCATTAAGAAATTAATCTTTGTGTCACAGGAGAGTGGAGGACCCAAATCCAGGAGATGGGTATACTTCACACAAAATACCTTTATTTTCAAGTAGTCCAATCACGGCAAAGCAAGGCAAACAGAACTTCACTTCCTGTTGCATGACATGAATTAATGTTTGAAAAGATCGACATCAACATGATGTTAACATGGTTTGCTTCAAGAGTCCTGGCAACATCTGATTGGTTGAATGCAATAGTGTGTTACTAAAGGAAAGGAACAAGACTGAGAAGTAAAGTTGGATTCAAAACAGTGGCAAAGAGACCCTTCAAATGTATAATAAAAACCTGCGAGTACCTCACAACGTTCAAGGTTTTTATTATAAATGTGAAGTCTCAAGTCCCATTCTGATTTCCTCTTCCATCCCTGATTTTAGAAAGCTTCCTCCAGAGTCACAAAGTACGTGAAAACTAATTTTTTTCATAGCTTGAGACAAGTAAACCAACCCTAATGTGTGAGATCAGGGCAGAGGTCCTTTAACCCCAACATATAGCTATAACAGCTTGCCTGCTTGGGGACCAGTGTTGTGTCCTTGAATGGCAGTTGAGGCCCCATACTTGTGTCCTCACAATGTGGGTAAAGCAAGAACACACACACAGCTGGAGGTGTGTAAGTCCAGGTCTCAGGGCGATAACTCATTTCACATCTGTATGTGCCAGGTAATGGTTGGCTACTTTCTCTCTCACCCTCCTCTTCACCTTCCTCATCACTCACTCCCCTCCATCGTCCCACCCCTCCCTCTTCATCCATCTGTTTCCCCCACTTCTATTTCTGTCTCTCCACTTCCGCCCGGCCGAGCGGTGTCTCTTCCTGTCTTCTATTTCTGTCTTGCTCCATGTCTCCCCCCTTTCTCCTCCTGCCCACCTCCCCCATGTCTTGTCTCTTTCCTCCTTCTCAGGGGTCCTGTTCTATTTCAGAAACCCTGCTCCAACCCAGTTGTATGCTTTCTTTAATCCCCCTTTACACTTTAACTGCTCGTAGGGATGTGTAGTACTGATTTAGAGGCCTTCCCCACAAATCTTCACGCCTCGCCTTTTGTCTCTTCCTCTAACCTTTTGTCTCTGTGCACCATCTTTCACTTCCTCTCCCTCTACTCTCCTCATCCCCTTTATCTTCACTAATCTTCTTTCTCTCCTCTCTTGACATTACAAAGTCATGGCTGGCCGGAGGGGTGGTTAAGAGAAGCTTTGGACAAGACGTTTCTGAGAAGCTAACACACTTTCTCAGCGAGGAATTAAGAAGATGGCTGCTTATCCACACTCAACACTTCTCACTCGTATTTCCTCTTCTGGAGTAAACAACTGTGAGTCTCCTCTTGGCTCTTGGACAAACACACACACACACACACACACACACACACACACACACACACACACACACACACATGCTAAACCCTCTTAGACCTCCCATAACACACCTGTGGACAAATGATTACATTTGAGGTTCTTATCTGTATGACAACCTGTTGTTTACTTGTTACATCTTAGAGCAAATTTGAATGGCAGGCATCCCACTGTATTATTAAAGACACATGTCTCCCTCATGATCACCATTTGTATATCAAATGCTCATCCCATTGTACCTTGAAATCTTGGAAGAAAAACATGTTGTTCTCGCATGCCTTCACGGTGAATACAGAATCTAAAAACTGGAGAAAACTCTTCACTTTTCTGGTTTCAGAAAGCGTCCTTCAGAGCCACAAAGTACGTCATACTTATTTTTCCACAGGCTGTCCTTGTGGCAAGTAAACAGATCCTAATGTGTGTAATTGGTGGAGTGGACCATTGTTTTGTCCTTAACTGGGAGGTGAGTGCTCCGATCAGTCTTTGTTCCTGTTCTATTGAAGAGTGCTCACCCATGCCATGTCTGTTTATACTTACTGGCCGTTTCTCAATGTCGAGTATACATGCTGTCATCGAGTGGCGCCGAATGCTGGGCATTTAACATGCATTTAAACAGTCCTTTGGCGCCACTCGATGACGTAGTATACTTGAAATAGCAGGTTTACTCGACATTGAGAAACGGCCCCTGTAACCTGGTTCTCTTCATCGTGTGTTTCCCCTCTTGTTTGATAACCTGGGGCGGTGGTGGCGAAGTCCATAGGGACTTGGCTTGGCAACTGGAAGGTCACCAGTTCAAGTCCCGGCAAGACCATGTGCTACCGAGGTGTCCCTGAGCAAGGCACCGTTCCCCACGCTGCTCCCCGGGCGCGGTTCAAATGGCAGCCCACTGCTCCTAACACGAGGATGGGTCGAATGCAGAGAAACTATTTCCCCACGAGGGATTATTAAAAGTCCATCTTAATCTTAACCTGATTCTCTTCACCGTGTGTTTCAGCTTCCCTCCCCAGGTGTGACTATAGCCTTTGTGATTACTCTTGCATGTTTAAGTTCTGGTTGTCTGTTAGTAAGGGTCAGATCCTTGTTCTGTCTTATGTGTGTTGGAGAGTTTCTCACTTTGCCTTTTTACCTGGAATTAAAGGTATGTTGTTGTTCAAACCTTTTCCTACATGTGTTGTCCATTCTGCTCTCAACCATAGCAGTGAGTCCTCCACTAGCACATCACAGCTAACTGAAGGAATAGTTCACCCTCATAGTGACCATTTGTATCTCAAATTCTCATCCCGTGGTTACCTTGAAAATACTTGTTTTTCTCACCTGCCTTTACGGTGAATAAAGAATCCCAAAAAATTTAGAAAACTTGACACATGGAAGTTAATTGGGGCTGCATTTAACAACAAAACATCTGTTTTCAAACTCACAACTCTCAGAGCATGAAGTCTTATTTATCCAGTCGTATACTCACTACTTCACAAACACATGCATCTACATCTGAGTATCAGTGGCGGCCGCCCCACCTCTTCCCACATACAAAACAAATATTTAAAAAAAATGTAATTAAAGGTGGGGTAGGTAAGTTTGAGAAACCGGCTCCAGATCGCTAGAATTTGAAAATACACAACTGGAGAAAATCTGCCACTTCCTCACAGAGCCCCTCCTCCAACACACACGAACGCGCACATGACCAATGAGGGCACGAGATAAGTTTGTGCCCCGATGGAAGGCTGACAGGCAGGTAGGCCATCCAATCCGATTGGTTGTACTTTTTACAGTATTACGGCTTCCACAGATGATATTTTTTAATGGATTTTTTGTCAAAACACTTCAGATATTCATTGCTATCGGGATGTTAAGAGCATTCCATGGAATATAACAAAAAGTGTATCTCGAGCCGGTTTCTGAAACGTACCTACCCCACCTTTAAAAAATATATATAAAAAATATATATATATATTTTATATTTTTATTTGTAATGAACAAGTTAAATATCAAACAATTGGTATCACTAAAATGTATAATCTACAATAAAATCTCGTTTAAAATTGTGTTACGATGTCTAAAGTTACTGATAAGTCACCTGTTTCCTGCCTGGCCTTGCCCATGGCATTAGTTTATCATTACGGGGCAGAGCCCCCGAGCGCGTTGCAAAAGTCTCAATAGTAAACTGTGCTGCCGAAACATAATTTCAGCCAATCAGCGCCGTCAAATATTTTGCTCACGAGGGCGCTCATGTTGGAGCCCACGTTGCTTACGTGAGTTGTTGTTTAGACTCGTGAGTGACCAAGGTGACGCAGTAGTTGGAGGAGAATGGTGTGCAGGTGGAGTCGGCGGACCTCGGTCCGCACCCAATTCCGTGCAAGAGCTACTCTCCAATCTTTTTGAAAGGAGAAGTTTGGGAGATAAATTGATACTTAAAGACCTTGGACCGGACCAACCCGATTTTTATATATCACAGCAGCTGGCAGCCGCGGTGAAACTCGAGCGACTAGAGCGATGCGATAGGAGCGTTTAGAGCGAAGCGAATATTCGCATCGCGTCCGGTCTGAACACAGCATTAAAGCGAGCTCCACGCTGCACTGGAAACGCGCCATTACATCACCAGAAGTCCTAATTTAAGGGGTCATTTCTCCCAAATAAAAATGTTTACTCACTCTATCAACAGCCGCCACTGCTGAGTATGTAGGAGTGTGTGGTTTCTTGTATGTTAACTGTTGTCTGTTTCTGGTTACATGTTCACAGTTTGGAGGAAATGGATACCAAATGTGGGTTTATTTGTAGACTTTTGTGAAGCACTTTTCATGGATATATCTTGAATTTTTCCCTTGATTTTTCCCACATCAGCTCTACTTATCCTCCTTAAATGTCTATATTGTGAAAGTGTGAGGGTTAGGGATAATGTTAGGACAGTGTCAGGTGATTGCCTCCTTGACACAGCATCATTAGAGGCTGATAAAGTGATTTACATCTCTCATACATAATTAGGCCTGTGCACACACACACACACACACACACACACACACACACACACACACACACACACACACACACACACACACACACACACACACACACACACACACACACACACACACACACACACACACACACACACACACACACACACACACACACACACACACACACACACACACACACACACACACACACACACACACACACACACCGTGTAACACTACCTTTTGTTGTGCGTGTTATATTACTGCAATTGTGTAACTATTTATGTTGCAGTGGCTTTCATGAATATGTGATAATACATAGATAACTTAACCGTAACCCAAATGTAACAATCAACCAAAATAGATATCTTCATTCCTAAATAAATACTTCTTATTATAACATGTTTACAGTCAGAGTTGGGTGTAACGCGCTACAAAGTACAAAGTAACGCGTTACTGTAATTACTTTTGTCGGTAACGGAGTAGTGTAACGCGCTACTTTTATAATTCAGTAATCACACTAGTTACTAACATTGCCCCGACATGCGTTACTTCGTTACTTTCTAAAATCAGTCATACTCACACTGACAGACAAGAGGGGTTTCCGCCGCAGGTTTAGATGTACGTAATCTGCGCGTCCACATCTCCACATGCAGTGCTGCGTAAACATGGCTGAGTCAGCGATAACCTTCGAGGGGTGGAGGTCTGCCCATTATTTTGAGTTCGTCCGAAGAAGAGACAGGAATGTGACGGTGAGGTGCAAACTGTGTCCGGGCCAGCAGCTGTTATCCACTGCTGTAAACACCACGTCAAACCTCAACACACAGCTGTCTTCCGGTTGTTGACTGTTTTGAATGAGAATACACACTAACGCCGCCTGCTGGTAAGGAGAGTTATTGCCACCCACGCATGCGCAGTTCGTACGTGCTCAGCGAGTAAAGTAACGAGTATGTAGAGAGTAACGAAGTAGTGTATATTACTTTTTTTAAAGTAATATGTAATATATTAATTTTTTTTAGTAACGACCCCATCTCTGCTTACAGTATAGCCTTCCTAAACATTTAAAATGTATTAAATCATCCTCCTTAGCTTTATCAAATGTTGGTTTTGGTTTGTTATTGCAAGTATTATTCAATGTGTTAAATGTATATTGTGTGTAAACGGTTAATATCCATTTGCAGCAGATTGTTAAAAAACGTGACAACTTAATACACTTTGCTGGGATATGAAATGTGTTGTGGCAAAGCTCCATGCTAGTACGTAAGTATGTGTGTGTTGACCTCTTCAGGGCATCATAGCTCCATCTGACTCATCAGGCTTAACATGCACATCGCCCCGGCGGCAGCATGCCTGACGCGCTAACTGCATTTCGCTGCTGTCAGACAAGACACAGCAACACCACTCACTGCCAGACCTCACAGCTGGCTAAGCAGTATCCGAGGTGCTATCATCTCTGCGTTGTCACCAGTCATTCATTGTCTGAGCTCTGTTAAAGCATAAGAGGCCCGCGGCGATGCGTCCCGCTAGCGCTGCCTGTTAACTCAAATGTAACATGGTGTCCTCCACCTCCCTCACTCCCACCGAGCTGCGACTGGGAGGCAGACACAAGAAGCAGCCGAGTGCTTTCGAGAACTGGCAGGTCCTCAGTGGGTTTTCAGCCAGACAGAGAAATGGAGCCAGGAGAAAATGAAGAGAAAGATCTCCGAGGAAAATGGCCCCGCAATGAGAGAGTAAAGAACTGTAGAATAAAAGGAAGAGGACAGATTGATTAAGAAAGATTCATGGTAATGAGCGGATTGTCCTTCCTGGGTTTTCTTGGTGGATAGCTGCCATCTCCATGCGAATGGCCGGGCTGATTAGCCAGACAGACAAATGGGGAGATCGTGCATCGCTACGACCCCAGTGGAAGCTCCTAGAGGAGAACCCTAAACTGAAGTTTAGTCAGAACCCTGGGGCGCACTAATTTCTTTCTTAATTAGATGGCAGTTTGGGCTGACCCCCCCCCCCCCCCCCTCTCTGACTGAGGCAGCAGATTGAGAAGGTGTTGGTCTTGGAAGAGTATAGACTAAACAGTGTGTGTGTGTGTGTGTGTGTGTGTGTGTGTGTGTGTGTGTGTGTGTGTGTGTGTGTGTGTGTGTGTGTGTGTGTGTGTGTGTGTGTGTGTGTGTGTGTGTGTGTGTGTGTGTGTGTGTGTGTGTGTGTGTGTGTGTGTGTGTGTGTGTGTGTGTGTGTGTGTGTGTGTGTGTGTGTGTGTGTGTGTGTGTGTGTGTGTGTGTGTGTGTGTGCTGGGCCTCGCTATTTGCACGAACAGAATTGATTACATTTAAAATAGTCTGTCTTCACTTGGATTGGATACAACTGAAGTCACATTTTAGGAAACACAAGGTTGCATTACTTTAAAACAATGAAAATGTTAGCGTGCTGGTGACTGAAAGTTTAACAAAGTACAGCTGAGCCAGCAGGAATGTCATTAGTTTTGAGGGTGTTTGGTCATAAACCAAAAGCCCTGGATATGTGTCGATATCCTTCGGGAACCACGACTGCCTGTACCAAATCTAATGCTGGAGACATTTCACTCTGAACCAAAAAGGTTAACATGCCCATGGCGCGAGTGAAAAAAGTCAGTGAGTCATTAGGTTTCCTCCTCTGAGAGAAATAAATGTCTGTACACAATGTGTGGCAATCCATCCAATAGAGATATTTCAGTGTGACACAATGGTGGACATTGGCAAACATGGCTATCTCTAGGGTCACAACACTAAATTAGAATAGCCAAAAGCAAGAACACAGACACGGACAGATGACTAAAACATGTCAGATTCTATCAGTGCGTCGGAGCACCACCGAATGGGCAAATTCTACAATTATCAATCCAGTCCACACCTCAATTTCAGCTGTTCATATGCCCCCAAACCATCGTCTGAATTCAATAACAGACATCCAACAGATTGTATTTATTTATTTTTCAACTTCAACACAGGTGCTTCTCAATGTTGCTCTGACTCGACCTGAACCGGAGTTCATAGGAGAAAACGGCTAGCGACGAATGTATGAAGCGAAGTGTTCATTAATCTCATCTGGATTTTTTTTTTCAATAATATAATCAAACAAAATTAGTAGTAACTTTGACATTGACTAAAATATGTTATTTTAAAAAACACCAATAATGGTATTTTATGTTTTTTTGTTGGCTATGACTTTGTACTGAATTAAAAATGTTTCATTACACGGCCTTTGTCGCGCATTAAATATGCCCCCCTCCTAAAAAACCTGATACCCAGAAGCTGCAAAATTGGTCTAGAACCGCCACTGCTCGCAGAGTTGTTGTAACATTCTCAAAACACAAACATTGTGCTGCCAATCCATCGTTTTCAGGAGTTTGAAACCTTGATCGATGTTCAAAGTGTCTTCAGTTGGTTGTGTTGAACATAAGGCGCTCACTGAAACTGTGTGTACTCCATCGTTATACTTCATGTTGTCAGTGCTGGCCATATGGCTCGCTGTGAGGCAGTCAGGACTCTATAAACAGGGAAGTTCCAATCATGCATTCATATATTCAGCATCTAAACCTGATGTCTATCTGTGTGTGTGAATGCTCGTTTTTTGCTCATGTCATTCTCTGTCTCGTCCACTGTGGTAATGATGGTGGGAATCCGGCTGGACAACAGCTTGTGGGAAACAGTAACCCATTCAGAGTTGAGACATCTTTCCCAGAAGCCCCCTGGAAGCTCCACCAAGAAAGAGACGAGGACGTGGAAGGAAGGACGGGACACAGGAAGTCATTACAATCTGCATCGAGATTGGTTTGACCTCCGCCTCCACCCCCTCACCACTCTGCCCAGAGCCTGACTGGACATAACAGATGTTGGTGGAGGCGGAGTAAAGGAATGGAGGGGGGGGGGGGTGAGATGACAGCTGTATATTGTCTGTCCACGCCAGCCATTGTCTGAAATGGAAAAGGCAGAAACAGAGAAGAAGTGGAGGGAGAAAACAGAGAGGGGATTGTTGATTACTGCTGTTTGAAACTGCATTTTGTGCAGTGCTTTGGCAGAAATGCCAATAATGAGATGGAACTAATGGCAGAATGAAAAGAGAGAGACAGAGCTGAGAGGAAAACAGAAGAAGAAGTGAAGATAGAAGAAGAAGAGGGAGAGGGAGAGGCAGCCAGGCATGTTGTGGAGTTTCTGGCTGCTCTCTGGACACAAGAGCCCTCCGAAATAATGGATTTCGAGGCACTTCAAGAAATATTATAAAACCTTCTTCCCAATGCCCATTGATAATGGAAGGTCAAAAATGTTCCAGACATATATTTAATAACATAGTTCTGAAGCTATGTTGCCGAGGCAAGCCGTACGTCTTCCTGTTGATGGCAGAAAGTTAACACAGCAGTTGTTAGTGGACGTTCAGCAGAGCTTTTACTTAAGTAAAAGTAGCTGAACTAAATTGTAGACATTTTCTGTTCCAAGTAAAAGTCCTACAACATAGTGAAAAATGTTGGCATCAGAATATAATTAGAAGATATAAAGGAAAATATGTCCCATTTCGGGTCTATTTCAGAAGATAAGATAAGAAAAGTACTTTATTGATCCCAACTTGGGAATTGTTGTGTTGCAGCAGCATAAAAAGACAAGGCATTGCACATTAGTGAAATTAAAAGACTAGAAATAAACAATCCAAAAAGCTGGATTATAATTATTGATGCATTAACGTGTTCATCACAGCTGGCGCTAATTTTAATAATGTAGTATACTGCTGCTGTATATCTTAAAAAATGAATACATCTGTTAGATACAAAAAAATACATGGCTTCAAACATTAAGTGGAGTATAAGTAAAAAGTAACTGATAATACTCAGGCTTAAATGCATCAGACTTGTACTTAAGTAAAGTACTTGAGAGAATATTCTTAGTTACTTTCCACTGCTGATATGAAGTATAAAGAAATAATAGGGTGAACATCTGTATAAATACAAATTGGTAGCCATGGTTTCTGGCTTTTTATATGACTTTATAAACTGTTATTTGTTTTATTTGGGCGATTTCTTTGCTTTTCATTCAAAGATTGGCCAGTAAAATAAGATTTATAGGCATTTATTCTTTTGGCTGGTCCCTGCAGAAGGAGTATACCAGCGAGTGTTTAAAACTGATGAGGAGGAAGAAGGAAGGCAGGATTAGCAGAGTGAGAGAGACACAGACAGATGGGCAAGCATGCTGGATGGTGGACAGCCAAGGCTGACAACTTGATATAGGACACAGAAAAATCTGCTAGGTCAGACAAGAAACCCCAAAGGCAGAGGAGACATTCACATCACATCAGCTATATCAATTCACCGAGAAATACAGAAAGTGAGGCATATGGACAGATAGGGAGGGAAAGTAGATGAGGAGAAGGAGAGGGAGTGATACTTCTGCTATTAATGCTAAGTAGAAACCCAAGTGTAGAAACTTATTTTCCAAATGGCTCACTGCTTCAGCCAAGGGAGGCGGAAAAGCCAGCAGGGCTCCTATCGATGCAGCAGAGGTCTGGATAGATGGAGGATGACACAGCCAGGCTTATCCCGAGGGGAAAAAGTGACGAAAAATGTTTCCGAAAGCAGACACTGGTTTATACCAACACTGACCTCCAGCACACAATTAAGGAGGAGGCATGACAGCAGTTTTATTAGGGTAGAAGCTTAGTCAGTGTATCTATTTTACACAGAGTGTGGAGAGATTATCGCCAGGCCACGGTACGAAACTCAGTCTTTCAGTCACACACACGCACACAGAAGCACACACACACACACACACACACACACACACGCACACAGAACCACTACTGTTGAGGCGGTGCCAATCAATATTTCTATAATAACATCTGTCAAATAGCTACGTGTAAGGTCAAAGGTGTTAGTTGTAGAGACAAACCCATAGAGAATTACAACCTGACTCTGCAGTTCCCTTTCAGATCTTAAAGAAACCATCATGGCCTTGATATTTGTAATAAAGAACAAATATCAAGAAAAACCGAGACGTTGACAACACATCTGAAACAAACAGATGACCACGAGCCCTGAGACCCTAAGGAAAAAAACAGCCATTTTGTCATTAACTTCTTAATAAACCAGTGTTACGAACTTGGATACACAAGGAAGAAAAGGACAAGAATGCACGACCCGGGAGACAGAGATAAAGTACAAGTCATATACTTTATTTGCCAAAAAAGGATATACCAAAAAAGATATCGGCACTCTTAACGAGGCGAGCAAAAATAGGTTTTACAAAAGCACAACAAAAAATCTACAATAAGTTTCAGGAGCATGAATAAGGCATGTAACAAAAGAGCAACCGTTGATGAGCAGAGTTCTGGCATGAGGACAGGACGAACTGACACTGGGAGACTGGGGGATTTAAACACTCGACAACAAGACACAGGTGAAAACAATCAGGGGCGGGGCTGGTGACGATGAGCACGGGAGACACACGAGGGGTACAGGTGAACACAATCAGACACGCCAGGGAAACTAACGACGGGAAGAAGGACCAGACAAGATACAAGGAGGAAAACACCCATAACCAGACTAGCCACATGATAACTACATGATTATTTATCTGAGCTTGTTATGGTCTGGGTAAAATGTGGCTAAGTTAGATAACAACAAATGATTTAGGTACGGTTAGTTTAAAGGGGCCCTATTCTGCTCATTTCAGGGTCGTATTAGTATTTGTTGTCTCTACCGCGACATGTCTCCAAGCTTTAATGTTCAAAAAGCTCTTTATTGTTCTCATACTGCCTGAGCTGCAGCACCTCTTTCACCCTCTGTCTGAAACCAGAGCCCAGTCTGCTCTGATTGGTTAGCTGGCCGGCTCTGTTGTGATTGGTCAACCGCTTAGAGATGTCCCGCCCCTTAGCCTATCACGTACAATGTGTTGGAGCGCTAGCCAAAAGGAGCTGTTACATTGACACCCTTTCCACTGAAAATCAGTTCAGCTGGAGATCAGTGCTGGTGCTTATTGGGTTCACAGAGCAGTTCTAAGTGCAACTGGTTGCGTTTTCCAACTGCGCGTTTACGTCGCTGACTTTCTCAGCAACGCCGCTCACAACAAAACAATGGTGGACTGCTGAAAAGCTGATATTTAGAGAATCTTTAGGTGTAATCATTCATCATATTTACCCAATAACATCTTGTCAATCATCAGTTATTGCTCAACCTTATCCAAATCTCTTCAGTCAGATATCAGCAGTGATGAAACTTCTGCAGATGAAATGCATGATGGGACTTTGGGCCTTATAGTCAACTGCTCACATCTCTTCTTCTCATTTTATTGCACGCTTTATTGAACCATGTTGTCTCATCGCCACGAACTAAATAAATCCATAGAGAGTGAGAAAAAGGAATATTCTAGATTTACACTCCCCTGCACTTTTTCGATCTGTGTCTTTCTGCCCGCCGAATGCTTCCCGACGCTGGCCGCTCGTAAGAGTCGGGTGTTCATTTCTGCCTCAGGTCTAACGCCAGGCAACAACATTAAATATTTACAACTACATCTTCTCCCCTTCGCCAGCAGTCTGAGCAAACAGGCCACGAGCACACACTTCAGAGACAAACATACAAAGGAAAGGTTAACCTGTAATGTACTTCGTATTGCAAACCCACACTCACTCGCAAGGTTGCCCACGTTGTGCAGCCACAATGAAATGAAAGGTTCTATTAGAAAAGGAAATCCGGGAAAATACTGGTGTCTTTTTCGATTTAAAAAAAATACAAGTGAATAATAAATAAGTGGGGCTTATGACGAACACCTCATTTGCATTTTCTTGCCATTTCTCTATCAAATTAGAGGCTTTTTCTGAGCTGGCAACATAACCATACCACCTTGTTAACTTCAATGTGTAATTATAGGGTCCTCTGTTAAAACAAATCATTCAAAATGCGGCTGAAACCAGTTTAATAAGAAGAAGAATTAGAATAGCATGACCCTTTATTAATCCCCAAGGGGAGATTCAGTTTTCAAATTCTGTTTTAGACCAATCTTTTGGAGATGAAATGTGATTTATTTTGTCTACAGTTTGCTTTTGCTGCAAAAAGGATGACAGAATAATTATGATACTCATCTGTCTTTTAATTATTGAATATATTCAATATGTGTTGCTTATAGCATTCGGCCCAATTATGAAAACTCTCCTGGAAACTACAATTGAAAAGTGGATGTTTTATTATTATAGAGAGTCGACTACATGTATAAAATAAGAACGTTAAATGTTCTCTTTAAATGGAAAAAGTACCAATTACATTACAGCATGAATGTATGATGCTATGTTTTTCAAAGAGCTTTAATTGTGTGCAACTCGACCATAAAAGTGTTCAACTAACACAGTTTGCTAAGAGAAGTTGTTGACAGTAGCTCAAGGATTTACATTTTGGGGAAACAAGTCACGGGCATCTCCATATTTGATGCAGAAACAACTCGTCTGTGTGTCTGAGAGGAAAGCTGGAAAATCAGGGCTCAAATCATGCAGATTGAAGCGAGCATAAAAACTGTTCAGCCTCTACTCCCAGAAAGTCACTGCTTTGTTCTATACATGTTGGAGTAATGGTCTTAAATAATCAGAACATCAGTTGCTCTTAATTGCTTTTAATTTAACTATTCATATCTTAGACTGCACTGTAACTTCTATCCATGTATTTTTTCTTTTAATGTTTATTTTATTAGCTTTTCTTTTTAATGACTGATTTTAAATGCCATTTTCTTAATGTCTTTCATTTTTTGTAAAGTACTTAGAATTGCCTTGTGTTGAAAAGTGCTATATAAATAAACTTGCCTTGCCTTGCCTTGCCTTGCCTTGCCTTGCCTTGCCTTGCCTTGCCTTGCCTTGCCTTGCCTTGCTCTATTCGAAGAAATAGAGAGAAAACCTGTAACATTAGAAGGCTGTTGTTTAAAGTATTGTATCTCGTGTGTTATACAATAATTCTACCATAAAACCTAACCCAGTTTGTTATGGGAAGTTGTTTCGAAATGCATTTCTGACTTGACACAAGAGTCTCCATATTTGACTCAGAAATGACCACTTTTCCAGGGTCAGCGTCTGATCCAGGGCTTTTGTCTGGGAGCTCTAAAAACGTCCAGCAAATGGAAAATCAGGGCATAAGTTTGAAGCAAGCATTAGTTCCAGTATATGCGGGCATCTCTATGTGAAAATCTGTAATACAAAGAGCAGAATGAACAACGAGGTGCTAAAAGCATTGCTCACAACTAACAGCATTCTGAGGAGAGTGTAACGGGTCAAATTGAAGCCATTCACAGGAACACACATTAACTAACACACACACACACACACACATAGTTTAACGGGTCAAATTGCAGCCATTCACAGGAACACACATTAACTAACACACACACACACGCACACGCACACACACACACACACCAGTGGCGAACCGTGTCTATCACAACTGGACCTTCTGTAGACACACACCCCCCCTGGAACCGAGGGGAACTCTGAAAGAACACGCCCATTGGCTACAAATCAATATATGACTGGTTGATCAAACTGTCAGTCCAAACGTACGCTCTCATTCAGAGCAACGGCCAGGGCATTCGATCAAGGATGTAGAATACCTTGTTGAAGGATATTCTACCCAGAGACCCAGAACACGATCTGATTGGTTGCTTTCTTTTCTGACACAAAACCACTGAAATGCGTAGTGCATGGTCCGAGAAGGACAAACAAATCAACGTAACACTGTAATATTACAGATCAACAACACAGATACCATTCTCATTTATTCATTTTATTATATTTTATTTCTATAATTAAATCGATTTTTTGTTTGTTTTATCTGAGTGTTCCAGGGTATCCTCTGAATACCTTGAAGGCCCTGACGGTTCGCCACTGACACGCACACACACACACCAGAGCCCACAGCCCCGCCCATCTCACCACATCTCGGGGTGCCATTGTGTGGGGCCACTCAAGCAGGTAATTCACTGACAATGAATAAAATGAGATGTAATTATTGTGAAGCAGTCACTTGTTGCACAGGGCCGAATGGGCCGAGAAACACGATGCTCCAGGACTTCATTATTGTCGTTCGGCCGTGCATTTTACAGTAGCCAGACAGAGGTTAACGACTCGCAATCAAATGGTATGCCAGCGTGTGAGTAGAGTGGGTTGCAGAAGAGCGGTTAGATGGGATTGAGGTGGGGGTGATTGGAGGGGGGTGAAAAATAAGCCTCTGGCTATCATCACAGGAAATGGCCTGAGACATCCACTTCTCCGTCTCCCTGCCACCCACCCTCCTCTCGCTGTCTACCTCTCACGCTGTTGCTATCTTTCTTCGACCTCTTTCTCTTTCTCTGCCTCTTGAGCTTTCTTTTCCCCTCCATCTCATTCACTTTCCACCACTTCCTTCCTCCCCCCAGTATCTGTTTCTGCTCCACTTTCTCATCCCCTATCTCTCCAGACCTCTTTCTGTCCCCCCTCCACGTGTCTGCTTAAATCTTCCTCTCCTCGAGTCTCCTCCTCATTCTTTTGGTGTCCCCTATTCTCTCATTCTCTCTGTGTGTGTATCTCCTATGCTCTTTCTGTATCTCGCTCTGCTCCCTCCGGCGTACCAGAACAGGTGGAGGACAAGCTGATAAGTCTCCGTCTGACACTCTCTCACCACCAGCCATCATTTGCTCTCTGATCCGGTGTTAGTTGAAACACACCTACTGTTATCTGTGTGTGTATGCGTGGATCACAGCATATCTCTGCATATATGTGGCTGCATGACAGCCTGTAGAGATATATCCACCGCCTTTGAACCGCTCCCACAAAGCCAGCTCTCGCAATTCCACTCCATTTCATCCAGTCTCTTGGTTATGCATCCGTTTTCTCCTTTTTGTCCCTACTGTTTCTCTCTCGGCGTAGTGCCCTTCATCTTAAGGCAGCAGTACCCATAATACCCCCACAGAACTCTTGCCGCAGAGACACACATCACACCCTCATATCTCTGCATACTGCCTGGGCTGGATATGGTTGAGCAGGACTGGAGTCGGATCGTTTAACATATTACCGCCTCCCAGGGTTTCCTGTTTGTGCCTGCTCACTCCAGAGCAGATGAGTGGGATTCCAGTAGCTGCGGCGCATTTAACAGATCCGCTCCTCCCCGAGGACCTCCAGATGCGACGGATGCTCACAGAGCGCACAACATGAAGATATTCACACATTTAGGCTGCGGTAGTCGTGCGGACACATGCCGACATGCAGATGGCGTGTAAACACATGCACGGTCATGTGCTGCACAACAGAGATAGTATAGTGAGTTTACACTGCATGTTAAAAGCCCAGTCCTCTATTGTTTAACCATGAGCTGAATCTACACAAGTGAGAGAGGCAGAGTGACTTCTAGATTAGTGAGGTTAAATCTACAGCCTTGGTAGAACACCACGAGGCTGTCAGTGACTTGTTGGATTTGACTTCTTTACTACCTGTGCGGGGACAGTAAAGCTTGGCCTGAGGGTGACGCCACAGGAAAATATGTTATTTATTCGCATTTAAAAAGGCCCTATGTGCTTTAGGGGCTTCTCACTTCCCTGTAGTGTGTTCTATAGTTTTGTGTGCATGTGAATGGTCTGCAAAGGCTGACATCCCTGTATTCCCTGCAGAGTTTCTCTCCAACACACTCCCTACCTGCTTGTAACGCTCCATTGGATTCCTTTGTGTACTTCAGGAACTTAGTGACATCACTATGTGACACTCACGCTTCTATTGGCTAGCGCTCCAACACATTGTACGTGATAGGCTAAGGGTCGGGACATCTCCAAGCTTTGACCAATCACAACAGAGCCGGCCAGCTAACCAATCAGAGCAGACTGGGCTCTGGTTGAACATTAGAGGCACAAAATACAAATATGAGGCTAAAAATGAGCATAACTCTAATAAGGGATGTTGTATTTATTTCTATTTGCACTAATGTTTCCTTTTCCCCTTCCAGCTATAATGCTTTTTACATTTCTGCATTTCAAAAGCCATTTTAAATAGCTCAATACTTTGGAGGTCTGAATTTACAACCAATTTGAGGCTCTTTTCCTTCCCACGGAAAAGCTTCATTAAGTGATTTAAATTGTTTAAAAATATTGGTCGGCAACTTTATCCGCAGCGTCTACACTGAACAAGAATATAAACCCAACACTTTTGTTTTTGTTCCCATTTTTCATGAGATGAACTCAAAGATCTAAAACATTTTCTATTTACACAAAATAACCATTTCTCTCAAATATTGTTCACAAATCTGAAACAATCTGTGATAGTGAGCACTTCTCCTTTGCCGAGATAATCCATCCCACCTCACAGGCGTGGCATATCAAGATGCTGATTAGACAGCATGATTATTGCACAGGTGTGCCTTAGGCTGGCCACAATAAAAGGCCACTCTGAAACGTGCAGTTTTGCTTTATTGGGGGGGTCTGGGGGGGTCCGAAAACCAGTCAGTATCTGGTGTGAGGGGTAGGGGTAGGGTTAGGGGTAGGGGTAGGGGTAGGGTTAGGGTTAGGGGTAGGGGTAGGGTTAGGGTTAGGGTTAGGGGTAGGGGTAGGGTAATGTTGTGAATCGAGTGGCCTGTGTTCGTCGTCCATAACATACGCCTGCCCATACCATAACCCCACCACCACCATGGGCCACTCGATTCACAATATTACCCTACCCCTACCCCTACCCCTCACACCAGATACTGACTGGTTTTCGGACCCCCCCAGACCCCCCCAATAAAGCAAAATGCACTT
Organism: Pseudochaenichthys georgianus; assembly: GCF_902827115.2. Lineage (NCBI taxonomy): Eukaryota > Metazoa > Chordata > Actinopteri > Perciformes > Channichthyidae > Pseudochaenichthys > Pseudochaenichthys georgianus. The sequence continues at coordinate 42,543,575 of NC_047511.1, read as the reverse complement.
TTCAGAGTGGCCTTTTATTGTGGCCAGCCTAAGGCACACCTGTGCAATAATCATGCTGTCTAATCAGCATCTTGATATGCCACACCTGTGAGGTGGGATGGATTATCTCGGTAAAAGAGAAGTGCTCACTCTCACAGATTATTTCAGATTTGTGAACAATATTTGAGAGAAATGGTTATTTTGTCTTTATAGAAGATGTTTTAGATCTTTGAGTTCATCTCATAAATAATGGGAGCAAAAACAAAAGTGTTGCGTTTATATTTGTGTTCAGTGTATGATTGAAAGAAGAATTGATGTAAGACTAATGGTCATGTGGACATTGATTTTCCCCAATAAGATTTGTTCTAATAACTTCCTAGGTTTTCTAGGTGTTGCTTTATCCTCTGTCGAACTGGCTTTAATTGTTTTCAGGTCTGGTCTGGCCAAATACCAAAGTATTTCATACAAGTGCGGACACATTTGAAGTTGACAGGGGTAACCATATCTGATGTAAAGCGTGCAGATAGGCAACTCCTTTGATTTCTGCCAGTGACCCTGTGTTCTGAAACCTTAGAGAATCTGTTTCCATGATAGGAGGAACTGGGTTTCCTAGCAGCAACAAATATCATCTGCACATAAAAAAAGCGTATTTTCCTCCATCTCCTCCTTTCATTTCAGTTTTCTGTACCTGTCTGTTGTTGACGCAAGAAAGCCTTGTCAATTAATTTGCGAGAATTTGCATTTTTGAAAAGGCTTGTATTCAAAGCAGCGCTGTGAAACACAATAGCCCCGCTTCAAACACTATATTTGTGAAGCGCAGTTTGTCTCAGTGTCGGAGAAAGATTGATCCAACCCTGTGATGTTGTTCTGCAATAGAGGGTTAGGGTTAAACAGACCATTTTTAGATAAGATGAGAAAGATAAGATGTACTTTTAATGTCCCCGCAGGGAAATGTGTTCTGTTCTCCGCCTCAGAGTTCCACAGAAGATAAAAACACTCTGCAACAACAACAACAACACGACGTAGCTTTAGTGTACCAGTTAGCATCATCTCACCCGCTGAGAACGAAGACATATTGCACAACCAGCATGGCGAACATCTTACATCACATTATTTCTGCATCTACGTGCATATCGGTCACTAGAAATATTCTCCTTCCTCTTGCACTCTTTTTATTGAGTCTTAAATATATTTAGATATCATTGTTGGAGGAGCCCGGGACTTTAGATTATTATTGCCAACACAGACTTTGAATATTTTTATTTTAAATCTAGAACCTGTGGCCATAATGCTACACTACCTGTTATTAATGTTGAACATCTTACAGGTCCGCTATTATACTGTGTGTGGGGGGGGGGGGGGGGGGGGGGGGTTACCTTGGTTGCTGATTGGCTAATGGTTACACAAGACAACACATCGTTATGACATCATAAAGTGGCCAAAATCTGATCAGCTCATTTTCAGACAGGTTTTTATAGAAATGGATCAAAAAGAGAGAGAATCTTTGTTCCTGAAACTTTCAGAGTCTCTTTACACAGAGGGGACACATGTTGATGTAGAAGAGACATGGAGAAGAGGGGACACATGTTGATGTAGAAGAGACGTGAAGAAGAGGGGACACATGTTGATGTAGAAGAGACATGAAGAAGAGGGGACACATGCTGATGTAGAAGAGACATGAAGAAGAGGGGACACATGTTGATGTAGAAGAGACATGAAGAAGAGGGGACACATGTTGATGTAGAAGAGACATGAAGAAGAAGGGACACATGTTGATGTAGAAGAGACATGAAGAAGAGGGGACACATGTTGATGCAGAAGAGACATGAAGAAGAGGGGACACATGTTGATGTAGAAGAGACATGAAGAAGAGGGGACACATGTTGATGTAGAAGAGACATGAAGAAGAGGGGACACATGTTGATGTAGAAGAGACATGAAGAAGAGGGGACACATGTTGATGTAGAAGAGACATGAAGAAGAGGGGACACATGTTGATGTAGAAGAGACATGAAGAAGAGGGGACACATGTTGATGCAGAAGAGACATGAAGAAGAGGGGACACATGTTGATGTAGAAGAGACATGAAGAAGAGGGGACACATGTTGATGTAGAAGAGACATGAAGAAGAGGGGACACATGTTGATGTAGAAGAGACATGAAGAAGTGGATTTTGCATAATAGGTGACCTTTAATGGCCTTCAGGAACTAGCAGATTAGCCTGATTTGAGGGACACAATGATTGAATTCAGAATCTAAAACCCGCTCTAAAATAACTCTTTTCTTTGTAACAACACATTCATAATTTAGCATGTCTTATTCCTGCACTGTCACTATAAAATACTGACACACACTTTAAGTCTATAATGGCCTGTATCTATGCCTGCAGGCCGACCTTGTTACAGTAACGAGTCTCATTGCCGACTCCACTCCAGTCAGCAGAGCGTTCACATGCTACTCGTACAACACGGCCTCTCTGCCGCGCGTCCGCAGGGAGAGAAAGCATCCAACGGGCTCCGGCTGAGACAACAGAGGCCCGTGTCCTCCTGCTGCTGGAGGGGAGCGCCGGGGCCGATGATGGAGGTTTCACATTTCAAAAGCTTTTTTTCCTCCCCTTTCTACCCAACTGGATCAGTGCAAACAAAACACAGGGGTGTAGAACATGATATCATATTCTATGTACATGTGTATAGACTTTTTGCAATACTTTTTATTTTAATTTAATTTTGTATTTTATTATATATCAAAGTCAAAGTCAACTTTATTGTCATTATTTCAGTTTGTGTGTACAGACAGAGAGATCGAAAATACCGTTTCCCACAATCCGGAATATACAAATATGTATATCCTATATATATATATACACAATCAACAGACACACACGTATACATGTGCACACGTTAAAGCTCCCATGTCATGGCCATTTCTACTGATCATAATTCCATTGTTGAGGTTTACTAGAATATATTTACACTGTTCAATGTTCCAAAATCACATTGGTTTCTCATACAGCATCTCTATATAGTATATTCACTCTCTGTCCTAAACGGCTTGTTGGAGCCCCCCCCCTATGAGCCCACTGACTTTGCAGACTGTTTACATGCATAAAAAGCATGATAACACACAAGGGGACGGGTAATAACCGGAAAGCATGACACGGGACCTTTAAGATAAAAAAAAATCCCACAACAATCGATATATACAAAATAACAGTCACTTCAATAACTTTGGGAATGTACAGTAGTGCAAGATTGTCCATAGCAGCGTAAACAAAATATATATGTTGGATTGTTGGAGGAGCTCAAGGTCATAAGTCATTGCCATTTCTACACTGTAGCTTTGTTCCTATGACAATAAGACCTTTGAATCTTGTGTGTGTGCGCTGTGTGTTCATCACAGCATTTGCAAACAGAATTTGAACTGTTCTCAACGCGCCCGGTCTCTCGGTGTTGTTCACATCCCGGTCGCATGCTCCGTTCTCATCCCACCAGAGTCTAACAGAAGAGCTCTGTGTGTCTGGACACGTGTACTTGTGATTATATGAGATATAAACGTATACGGGGAAAGTCACATGGAGCCGTTATGTCACCCAATTTGTCCCATGTGTGTCGTGTTATCCAGGTCTGTACACACCGAGCTACAGCCTGCTTTTTTTAAACGCCAGCACACAATGTTCTCTCCGTCACATGATGAAACACAGCCCGGTCAGGGGACCAGGAAGTGTTCCGATGAAAGCTGCAGGGCCTTGGGGGAAGTTTCTCCACCCCTCCTCCTCCTCCATTTTACTTTCCCTGCCAGCTTAAACACATCTGTCCATCCTGACCACCCACCCCACTCCCATAGCCCTACAGCTGGAGACCCAGTTAAGCACTTTAACCTATGTTGAAATGTTATTTCATGAAACTGAGCATAGAAACGATACATAGTGGTAAATATGTTTAGATTAAACTGATTGGATCTGAAACATAGTTTATAATGAGTAAACAAAGTACAGCTGAGACGGATGGGAATGTTTTGATTTTGATTTTTAACAGATGAGGGGGTTCAGGGGGTCGCCAATAAAACATTATATCTGTTTCCTGGCATCCTTGTGTTCGTGTTTGACAAAGCTTCTTCTGTGTCTGACTCCGCATGCATTATGTCCAATTAATGATATTGTATGAGTTCAGATTAGACATGTGGCTCTTAACTAATGATTATGTGCCTTGGTCCCTCTTGAATTTACCACAAATCCCATATCCTCACCTCAATATAATTAAGTCCAACTATCTCCAGAAAAAAACAAACATTTCTGGCACCACCTTTGCTATCATGTAATTTAAGGTAGCATTAACTCGTATTGCCTTGCCAACTACTAACCATCTCCTACTGCCATATTATTGCACACATCTCTCTTGGAAATGAGTATTGCTTTAAAGAATGCAATTTAAACTTTAAGTGCTCTCCATAAACCATTTCTCCCATAAATATGACTAACACTAAAAGAGCAGTCAGGTTATTTTAGATGAAGAGGCTTTTCTAAGCTTCTGCAACGTTGAAGACAAAATGCATTAAAAATACAATCGACTGAATGTAATAAGAAGAAAGTAATATAAAAAACCGGGACCATATGGCACTAAAAGAGATTTAACAAAGTCATATTTGGTACATTTTACAGCTTTCCTGCTTTAAAGGTCACATCTCTGCAGTTCAGGCGACTAAATGTAATGTTTTTCACATGCGCTCAAGTTAAGATTACAATATTTGCACCAGCATTTGAAGGCAGCATAATCCCCCGTCCTCCCCGCCCACCCCTCCCATGGTTTTACTGGGAGGGTTGTTACAGAGCTGGTTGTGTTTTCTTTGTGCGGCCAGCCCTCGCTATCACATTACTGCACGCATGCTGATGCAGCAGCTCTGTAGCCCACCGTCCTCACAGACCAACAATGGAGTGAAACAAATTACTATTTCAATTTAAGTAATGCCACATTACAGTTTCCAATCACACACTTTTGTTATCACCCGTTCTAAATATAAGATTAAAGTTGAGTTATCTAGGAAAACCATCCCGGCACTGCAGTCGCCCGTGATTAATTTTCATAGAATTAGTGATCGCGCTGAGATCAGACTACACACGGCAAGTTGTCTTTGCCTCGAGGAAATATTCTCTCAACTTTGATTTAATCAAGGGACAAGGAGAAGGCAGGGACATTACGTTGAGTCTCTAATGTTAAAGGCTAAGAGGATGCAGTTGACAATTGTATGGCTAAGTAATATAGTGGCAAAACATTTTTTTGCTAGAGTAATAAGCAGATGAATAAATATAATTTTTGAAAGGAATCCAATGGATTGTGAGTTGCTGTACATTACCCGGCATATAAATCATACTCCTCTTAGGCAGTGTGCTCTCACCAATAACACTTCTGCCTCTTTTGCAGTGTTGTGCTAGATACTGAAAACCAGTAACTAGTTACCATTTCTAGTTACTTCATTTCAAAAGTAACTCAGTTACTTTACTGATTACTTACACCAAAAAGTAATGCGTTACTGTGAAAAGTTTTTAGTGAGGGAAACCGAATAGATTTGGCAACAATGCCTCTGCAATATGTTCACTCAATAAAATTAGGAACCTTTCAAACAGGGTTGGAGGGGAGTGGTGCAGAATCTCAAGCTGCCAGTATGCTTTATCAGAACTGCTTGTCAAATTGTCTAACAGTTTAAGAAACCTACTTTATCCTTCGATAACCTTTTTTCACCACAAACCATTGGGCTGGGGGAAGTTTCAGACTCTGAAACTTTCCAAAGCTCGCACAGCGAATTGATGAAGCCACGCCCACAACCAGTTTTCAAAGTAAACTTCCCTCTTTCAACTTTCACGTCGACATAGGACATTTGGTAGGCATACAAAGCATGGTGAGACATACAAAACAGTACAGTAAACACGACAGGGAGTCAGCCATTTTGTATTTCGTTTTTGGCTAACTCCTCCCAGCTAGCTCTGACTCCTCCTACAGATTTAGTCCGATTTACATTTGGGCTTGAGAATGAGAAATCTTGAGTTTTCATGCAACAACCTTTCTGTGACGTGACAGCCGTTTTGGTCAGTTTCTCTATGAATTTTGCGACAATTTTACGCCGTGTTTTGCCAGATGTGCAAAAGCTAAAAAGAAGCCAAAGTGTATCTGACCACATAGTTTTAATTTTGGCAGCTATTTTTAATTTATACTTTAGACGAAATTAGTTTTAGTCACATTTTAGTCCTTTTTATCCCTCATAGTTTTAGTCTAGTTTTAGGGTGCATTCACACCTAATAGTCCGCTCTCTGGTGCGCACCAGACAGTTTGTTACATTGTTTCATTTTTCAGAAGGTTCGGTTTGCGTTCACACGGGCAAAACTCAAACGGACTATAAACTTTAAAGACAAGTCATGTGCACGGAAATGCTGTTCACCCATTGGTCAGACATTAAGGGGGTAAAAACGCAAATCCCGGCAATTTCTACCGGAGCCTCCGCCATGGAGCATCGGCACTTTCGGCAGGTTATTCTCATGCTGCTGTTAATCTGGAGATCAACAGACACTAGCGCCGGGGCCGCGCATATATGATTATATAATCAGACAACGTCCGTTAAAAAACATTATAACACATAATGAGAGACCTTCTGCAGTAAGGGGGGCGTCTCACCGACGACAGGTGTTCTTACTGTTATCTAGTTGACAGATTAATTTACTTTACACAACACTGTTCAACACTTCATTCTGCTTCACTCTTTAACTAAACAACCGCGGATGTCTTGAAAGACTCTTTCGCTAAAGATTTTGAAGATATCCGCGTTCTTGTGAGTAAATACTGCGCTTCCTATGTTTTGGTGCGGACTGCGTTCACACCAGCAATGAACCGCTCCAGAGTTCGCAAGCAAGCGCTCCGAGACCACCTATTTTAGCGGACCAGAGTCCGGTTGTTTAGTTCACTTCAGAGGTCTCGGACTGTGTTCACACCGACCCAAACGAACCGCACCAAGCGGCTAAACGCTCCAGGGTTCGATTCAACCGGACTATACAAGGCAGGTGTGAACGCACCCTTAGTTAACTCTTAGTCAAAAAAATTTCTCTCTTTAAATGCAATTCAGTTAGGCAAATACATGTATCCGAAATTGGACAGTATCAAGTATTGTAATTCGTAACGCAACATTTCACTCTCTTAACACTTTACTTGTGTAATATCTAGGGATGGGTATCGTTAAGGTTTTTAACAGTACTACTCTTAAAAATCTGTGAGCACACCGCTGTAGCGTGTCTGGTAGGCCCCGCCCCCCGCACACACAGAGACACAGGGAGATCACTCTTCTAGAATGAAGAGAGCGGAAATAATGATATTGCAAGTTAAAAACGTAAGATGCATTTTGACAGACAAGACGGACAATTGGGGGAAAATATCCTGCATTTTGAATGTCCGATAGTCCACCATTAACACCTTAGTCCCGTCTCGTCAACGGAAACTAAACATTTCGTCATAGTTTGTTTTTATTATCAAGAATCTATTTTTAGCTCGTCATCGTTTCGTCTTAGTCATGTAAAAAAGGTCATTGACGAACATTTTTCATCATAGTTTTCGTTGATGAAATTAACACTGGACCACAAGCTTTTCATTTTGCCTTTGAAAATGGCCTTATATATGGATTTGTGTTAGTTTTAGGATCATTTAACTTGAGAATGTCATAACAAAAGCAGTCTCTAGTCTAACAGGCGTACAACTGATGTTAAACGTATGTTGGATTTGTGACAGGAAGTCTACCAAGATTAGACATATTTTTTTGCCAGCCTATGTCGTCGCAGACAGGGAACCTCTTTAGCTGTACAAACACAACTGAACTTGACCTTTCCACGAGATAAAGATAAAAGCGGACAGGACAGGAAAGCCACCAGGTCTGGTCGGCAACTGTAGCTATACAGTGGTTCCCTCTGTAGCGCCAGACTGAAGGAAAGGAAAAAGAAAAAGGATCAGTCAGGGTGTTTATTTTTCCTCCCAGCAGAAAAGGCCTTCATTGATGGTTTTGGATATACTGCCCTTTTAGAAGCACAGAGTGGTTTTGACCTTTCTTTCCTTTTCCTCTGCTTCCTCCCCCTCTGTCTGACACCCAGGAGCTGGAGGGGAGCTTGTAAAGTCAGCAGCCATACGTTGTGTTATAAAAATAATCGAGGTTTTATTGGGTTTGCCATGGGAGGTTGGCATAGGGGGAGAATGAGGGTTAAGTGGTCATTCAGCACAGTTCACCTCTCTTTCTAGAAAAAGAACTGTTATATACTGTACTGACTGCTCCATACACACAGACACAGAGGAGCTATTGGAAATAACAGTGGTGAAGATAGAGCACAAAGGTAGGAGTGTTGACGCGTTTCCGTGTTCATGTGAGAAGGCAGTATGTGTGAATCAGCGTGTGGGGGTATTAACAACATGCTGGTATTTAAACTACTCCTCTAACAATGGGTCTTAAGTCTCCAGTCAGTGCCCACAGTCTGTCAGCTAATGGTACCAGTCCACTCACTAACCCAACAGGATGGAGACACTCCAATGGCTGTATGGAGAGCCAGGAGATGCTAAATATTGCTAAACAATCCTATGGAGCCCAGTATACATGCCTGTAAACATCTCATTTTGGCTACTGCAGGAGTGTCTGATAGAGATTTCCAGGGAGCTTGACAAGCCCTATTTGCAACGGCGAGGCAGATATGTCAGGCTGAACTTTGGGAACATCTCACTCAAGGTGGTTTTGGTTAAAGGTCATTGAATAAATGCGTCTGAGCAAGTTGAAACACTGTCGAAGGCCTTTTCAGGGCGATACAATCACAGCTGCCTGCAGCCAGGCCCGCATGTGGCACCCGCCTTGAAGGACAAAGGGCACTAGAAGAAATTGATAGATTAGAAAAGGGCAGGGTGAGTAATTTGTCTTTTGTTTTCCCTATCAGAGGCCCTCAGTGTTGCTGTGTTGCCCGGGACAGCATTATAAAGCATGAAAGATTGCCTTGCTTATGGGTATTTATGGCAAGTGTAAGTATTTCACGGTTGAGCAAGTTGCCCTTTAGGATTGCAAAGATGTCTCGGAAAGACATTCCTACGCCCCGGCTCTGGAGAATGCAAGATGTGGCAGAAGGCAGGGGGCTTTGGCAGCCAGAGAGAAGCTGAGTGTCTGTCCAGCATTGTCCAGAAGTGTGGGGGCCACACGGGGTCAGAACAGTGGGAAATGTCCTCGCTGGGATGGGTTTGGGTGTGGGAGTTGGTAGCGGCTGTCTCCAGAATTCGAACACCGTCCACCCTTCATATCCATCTCCTCCCTAACAAGATGAACCTGTGAAATTAGCCAGCTGAAGTGGGTAGTTGTTACGGTGGCAGAGGGAGCGCCGTGACACGGATGTTTGTCGAGAATTGGATTATGGCAGATGGCTTTCTGAAACCTCAAACCAGTGTGATTAGATTTTCACCGTCGAACACTGATTGAAGAATGATTGCATTAGATGGCAGTGGGTGGAAAAGAACACTCAAAAAACAAGACAGATTTGAACAATGTGGCAGGAAGGTAATCCTCTCTGCCGTGTGGCTTTCACATCGATGTCTTTGCCAAGCCAATGTCCTCAGCGATCAAGAATAACTCTCAATAACATCTAAGTAATGTATACATGTTGCATTTCTTTCATCCATATGCCAGCTGTTACATTTAGGCAGGGCATGTGTTGGCCTTTTCGTTCAGTCCAACACTTTGACCCAGACTGGAATATCTCTGCTGAATTGCTTTGAAACTCAGTTGAGATATCCATGGTGAACTCTAGAGATATTTCACTAGCTCCTAGATGGATTAGCAAATCAATACAGTATAATTATGGTTTTCATTGAATGTGTTCCGATGACTTTGGTTATCCCCTAATTATTCCTTTTGCACCACCATACTTTTTCTAATCAGTAGTTTTGAGTTTCTCAAATCGTCTCAACATTAGTAGATGGATTGCTAGGAAATGTGGTGATGGCATTCAGGGGAAAACACATTACCATCAGCCAACCAACTAAGATGGTAGTATGATATCAGCTAACGTAAGAATGATTTGCAAGAAGTATAACCACATTGTTTCCCAATAATATACTCTTTTGCGTACAGTATGAATAGGATTTCTTAGTATACTGTTAATGTAGTATAAACAAAAAATCTACATCCATAACATTTAATACTACAAAAAATGATGCAAAACCTGTGTGCTCTGCCAATTACATTTCACAAAAACAAATATTCCAAATAGTTTTCCAAGGACTTGATATGTTTTTGTTTTTCTACGGGATGCACAAAGCTCTTTTACCTCAATCCACAATTTCTTCTTTGCAGCTGTGAGTATTTGACATCGGATTAGTGTCCATCAGCATCACATTAACAAATCTGAGATTTCAGTCTGAATACCGAGTGTCTTGCTGCTTAGATTCGGTAAGTAGTATGGCTATGGGACACATAAGTCTCGTTGTCTGATCGTGCATTCAGTGGATGAAAAATGCACAGTCACAGAAACACATTCCCACTGCCGGAGTCGGTAGAGCTCGCTGTATTCAACATTCATGGCGGCTTTCTCCTTGAAAACAAGTGGACACAAATGATGTGCATTCACAGCCAACCGCCAACAAGCCTGAGGCAGAACATGGCCTTTTTTCAAACTGGCTCCATATTGTTTTACCAAGGATTCTTTTTTTTGTATTCAAATGTTGGCCAAACTGTTGGCATCCCAAATGAGAGATCAAAATGCGGGCAAAACCAAAAGCCTTTTCCTTCTGCAAGAGAACAGAACCGTGTAGGAGGTAAGCTGCCCGTGTATCGTTTCTCTACTTTGTTTTTGCAGATGAGAAAGAGTCATCAGGCCGACTTTGCAGTAAGACCAGTGATGGAGCTGAGGAAAGCTTAGGCACTCGCTGTTGGTTATTATAGTAAGCTAGCTAGGGGCCAGGGGCAGCAGAAGATGGAGAAGGGAGGAGAGATACGGGGGTCCCAGGGGCCCCAAACATGCCTCCGTCTGCAGTTTTTCCCACTACACTGACAGGAGGCACACTCTCGCTTGGGGACGGGAGAAACCCAGCTTTTACACTTTCCAGAGGAATTTAATATCGTCCTGAAGCCTCTGCATAAGACAGTAAATTAGCATGCTGTTATCCCATCAAGAGTGAAAGAACATCAGTGAGGGAATCTATTCAGATATCCAAATTGAGCAGAGATCCAACACTGATTTATAGGCTTGGCGACTTTGTGAAATTAAGTGAGGAACTCAGGGCTGAACCAGAGGTTTATCTCTGTCATCCAGCTGATCTATCACCCAGACTTCAGAGAAAATTAAGCTTTCTAGTGTGGGAAAAGCACACTTTTAAACTCAGCTACCTTGCTATGATTAAAGCTTTTCTTTCCTCTCTAATCAAACGCCACCATTCCAACTGCAGGTCAGATAGAAAAGATGAGAAATGTTTATAAAGCATTCATGAAAAAGCAATGAATTAACGATTCATTTTTTATCTCCCTAAAACTGCTCTGATTAAAACCTCGCTTGTGGCTTCCGATCGCCCTTTAATGAATATACAAGTTGAATGAAATGATGTTCTGTTGAGCGGTAATTTCCTTCTTGTGTCAGGGGACGTATGGAGCTGCTCATCATATGGGGCGTGCTTTAATACACTCGTCTCAATAGATATTAACCACTCGGCGATTGCGGAGGCAATGAAACATTCGGGCTATTCATTTCAGATGAAGACAGGAGATTTCTCCACTTCGCTCCACAAATGTTTACCCATGAAATTGCAATGAGATGAAATGTGACAGATCAGCAGCGGCTGAAAGCAGTTTTCTGTCAAAAAGCTAACGTCGCGAAAAGACCTTTAGATTGATTATGACAACTTCGGTTCTCGGCCGCTTAGAATCACACTGCCATCGTGGGGTGTTGAAACTATTCATTACTTTTCATTTCAATCTTTTTATGATCCAGTTGAAAGGTTAGTATCCTGATTCTGTTATAAGGTCAATGTGGAATACTTAAATGTGGCTCCTGTCTGTCAAACATTATAAGACATTACAGCTTTACAATTAATGTCTTGCCCCTTTAACATCCTCCACAAGCGACAGCAGACTTGTGCAGTATGTTTTCACATCCACCAAAGCTGAGAGCTTCTCTGTGCTATTACAAACTCCTGCTGATAATGAAAGGTAATGTAAGGTAAACGAGGTAATGCCTCATATTGTCTGTTCTCCAGCTACAACCGTGCCCCCGATAAGTCGCAGCCAAAGTAAACCCAAAGTCTCACGGTGATGGAAAAGTCAGAACAGAGCAAACGGGGGCGAGCGGCGCACAGAGAGCTGAGGCTCATGGGAGATGACCTGTGCTCTGCCTCGTAATGAGACTTTACCCACTTTCCCACCGCCTGCCCTGCTTTCTACATTTTCTCAGAAATTTGCAAAATGATATTCCTGCTGCCTCGGTACCATCAGTTCTAGAACACGTACGGTCTGGACGTGAAGCAAAACTATTATTTAACATCCAGCGGTTGAGGATTTCTAAAAGGACTTTTTGTTCCTCCTGCCTCAATGCTGATCTCTTTAGGGTTTGGTTCCCATCAATACTGGCAAAATCCCTCTCTCTCTTTACTTTATGAAGAGCAGGATTTCCCGTGCCAGCCGCACACAGAAGCTAACCGTGTGGATTAAGCATCAGGTTCATGTCGGCTTGCACACTCAGGATGTGTTTATCTGAAGTGTCAGGGCAGCAGAAGAAGTGTGAAACAGGTGAAACAAGACAACTGTATACATTACACACTACCGAAACTAAATAAAGCAAAACCAAACTGAAAAGTGCTAAATACACCAACATAATCAGTAACTATAAAGCGTGAGGAGACAAATAAAGTAACCAATAAAGTGAGCAGACAATAAAGTTGCAATAAAAAGTTAAATCCCCAAATAGCACTTGATTGAATGAGAATGGGCGTTGGCGGGTAAATTGTCTTCTGCAGATCACAGAGCTAGCACTTACTTCACTTGTGGCAGCAACATGAAAGTGCGTGTCTGATTATATAAAAAGAGAGTACAGAAGGTAACACATGGCACTGCGAATGACTTCCATTAGCTGCTTTACACATTGAGATGCTTCGCTAAAAAACGGTCGCTATCTAAAATCAAGCAAGTCACAGTCTTTACTATTTTAATATTCTCTTCCCGTGTTGATGCCGGTAACAACTCCAAAGTCAGTGTGGATGACCATGTGTCCATCCAGCATGTGTCCCTCCTTGATGAGAACACCAACCAGTGAATTGGGGGTATCTGTTTGGCGTAAATGTAAACTGGTATAGTCTTGATCTGTTAAGGAAGAGTCCTCTAATCTTTTTCATAATGTAAGAGCATACAATACAAAATACTAATACCTAATCCAGCAGGGGGGAAACTGAGAGCCACCAAACTCACAACACGTAAGTATTGTGGCAGACAATCGGAGACGACAGACACGTCTCAAGGTTTTTGGGGTTTAGTCAATTTATTGAACATGTCAGAAACAAAACAAATATATAACAATAATATATATATATTCTCCTTTTTTTTCTTTTTTTTTCACTCAGATTAATAATTATAACAAAGTACCAAAAAAATAAAATAATAACAAACAAAAAAAAAAAATAATAATAATAATAATAATTTTCAGATAGTCTCTGTTCATGTTCAACAGGGGCAAGAAGAAGCTTAAAAAACTTTTCTGGTCCTACCCCCTCTAACATATATTTTTCTTATAAAACATTAGGTCGTCATCATCATCAGCGACATGTTTGTCTTGTTAATCTTTTCTTTTTTTTTTTTACAAAACAATCAGAAAGAAATTACTTTTACAATTACAAGAAATAACAACAAATGAGATTTTACAGGTCCTGTTCATAACCATTAATGATTAGACTCCTAAATAATACTTTCAGTTTAGATAGACTTGTACAATATTTCAGTGCATCGTTACAGTTATTCCACAGACTAATACCTTTTGATGAGATGCAATGAAGTTTGGCATTTGTTCGTACGGGTGGTTTTTTGAAAATACAGTTTCCTCTCAACATGTGTATGCTTTCTCTCTGTGTGAAAAAGATACGTATAGCCTCATCGTGTCAGTGCGGAGGTTTAAGTGCATCACAAAGTGAGAATGAGTGAAGCCAGAGGTGAGTCTGTCCCACTCGGTTCCTAACTCAGTGAGGGAGAAACATATCCCAGCGGCGCTTTGGCTCCGTTTGCATTGAGTTGGTGACACCAATTTTAACAGCCTCCTGTATTCAACCTTTTTTTCATCAGTGTTGCATCTGGCAAAGAAAATATTAATAAATTGCTATCCCCTATCGAAGTGAAGACGTTCTACAAGCAATCTTTTCCGCCACACGTTCCCGAAGTCTTTGGTCTGATGGTGAGCTGCTTAAAGGTGGGGGAGGTAAGAATGGAGAAACCAGCTCGAGTGCGCTAGCATTTGAAAGTACGCAGCCGAAACAAATCTGCCCCTTCCTTCAGACTTCCTCACAGAGCCCCTCCTCCAACACACACGAACGCGCACATGACCAATGAGGGATAAGTTTGTGCACAGATGGACGGCTGACAGGCAGGTAGGCCATCCAGTTACTTTAGCCGGGCCGGCTCAGATGATTGGTCGAGCTTTTTACAGCGCCACGGCTTCCACAGAGGACATTTTTTTAAGTATTTATTGTCAAAGCATTTCATGTATTCATTGCTATCAGGATGTTAAGAGCATCCCATGGAATATAAAGTGTTTCTGAAGAGAATTACCTCCCCCACCTTTAACAAGCTGAGATCCCAGGAGGATGATTGATCCCACAGATTATATAAATATAAGTATAATAATAATAATAATCCTTATATTTATTATAGCACTTTATCAAAGACTCTCAAAGCGCTTTACACATACACATTACATATACAGATCATACATGTAATGGTCATCTACTGTGGACAATACCCACAGGAGCAAATCCGGGTGAAGTGTCAGGGACACAACGGCCTGACGCAGTGGGGCGGGAGCGGGTTTCGAACTGGAGTTCCCCAGCGCCCCCTTGATACGATACGATACGATACGATACGATATTACTTTATTGTCAGATCAAGTCTGAAATTTGACTTGCGTCACAGCAGCTCCATGTCCAACATCAACAGACAAATAAGCATACACAAATACATGAAACACAAACATTTAACATAACAGCAGAATCAGTGAGAGAAAAACTGCTCAAAGAGCCTTCAGCGTGCATCTGGTCTGGGATGTAGCTCTGTATTTACTGAGAGGACTGACTGATGCACAAAGGATGCTTCAGTCTGACTTTATTGAATCGTGGATGTTATGATTCTGTTTAGTTGTATTTTTGTTGTGTGCTTTTGTGTGCTATTTCCTGTCTCACCCCTCTCTTCTCAGTTTTCCTCTGCAGGGCTGGTGTGTGACAGGGAGTTGGCTGGCTCCTCCCAGTAGCAGACGAGGCACACCTGTTTCCACTCACCTCTTTACCTGTAGAGATAAAAGCCCGGTCCTCATGCCACTTCCCTGCCAGATAATTCCTCTGTGTTTCGACCCTCCGGTGTGTCTCGCTGCTCTCCTCGTTGTTTGGATTTTTGCCAGCCAACTTCCTGACTCCACTGCCGTATTTTTTGTTCTCTGCTTGAATAAAGCTTTTTGTTTATCGACCATCTCTCTCCAGTCTTTTGCTTTGGGGTCCAAAATCCTATAGGCCGTAACAGTGGAACCCTGTATCTCCGATTAGACGGTAGCAGTTCATATTCACTGTTCAGAACATGGTGTGGGTCGGAGATGATGTTGTTGGGCAGCCTCACTAGGTTGTTATGATGACAGACAGGGTTGACCAACAATCATGAGCAGATTTTTAACAGGTGGAGCCGTTTTGATTTTAAAGCTGCTGTCAAACACTTGTACCAGGTAGTATTGCAGTACTGCAGAATGGACATGGAAATGGAATTTCTCTGCTCGCGCCAAAAGACCTAAGACGGCGGAGAAAATAAATTCTTTGTTTTGTCCTTTTGCTCAGATATTCAATGTGGTCCTTCCATGACAGCAGACGGTCAATCATTACACCCAGGTATTTGTATGAAACTCCCTGCTTGATCTCATCTGTATGGATGACAGTTTTCCTGGTGTTGATCTCGAGAGCATTGCTATCAGTCCACTCGACCACCTGATTGGTGCAGCTCAGGGTCGTCTGTGTTACTGAGCAGAGATATTATTGCAGTATCATCAGAGTACTTGATGACTTGATTTGGTGTGTTGGTACGACAATCATCGTGTAGAGAGTGAAGAGCACAGCTGAACTCACGCAGCCCTGGGGGGGGGGGCCTACTCTACTGGTGAGGAAAGCAGCATACCAGTAAATCAGGTATGGATTTACTTCCATTTTGGCCATTTTTGACACCAAGATGTCTGCTTGTATTGTGTTGAATGCTGATGAGAAGTCTAGGAAGAGGGCTCTTGCATAAGTGTTACGTTTGTCTAAATGTTTAGTGATGATGTGAACCAGAGTGGCCACAGCATCTTCCGTACCGCACCCTTGTTTATAGGCAAATTGGTGTGGATCCAGTTTGTCTCGTGTTGTACTGATAAGGAATCGGAGCAGAATTCTTTCTCGTGATTTCATAATCACTGATGTGAGGGCTATTGGTCTGTAGTCCTTATGTTCTTTTGGGCAGCGGTTTGATGTGGGAAGTTTTCCATGACAGAGGGATGGCGTGTCAATGGAAGCCTGAAAGATGGGTTGCCACACAGGAGCCAGCTCAGTAGCAACGTTTTTCAGCAGAAAACCGCTGCACCCATCTGGCCCAGCCGCTTTCTTGGTGTTAGTGCACTGAAATGTTTTTCTGACCTCTTCGACACTGATGGTAATTGTGTCAGAGGAAGTAGGTATTATGGTTTCGAGCATTTCAGTGCACTTTGCAGAATTATCCAGTGACTCGAAACGGGTAAAGAACGTGTTTAGTTCGTTAGCAAAACAAAATTCATTTTCTGTCACAATGGGTTTAGCTGAGGGTGACATTCCTGTCATGGTTTTCATGGTGTCCCATACTTTTTGGGGGTTTTTGGCTTTAAAAGCATTTTCCAAAAGCTCTCTGTGTGCCAGTTTTGATTCCCTCAATTTGACTTTCAGTTCTTGCTCTGTCTAAGTGCTCCATCGTCTTTGTTTTTGAAAGCTATTTTCCTGGTATTTATAACGGTTTTAATGTCCTTGGTCACATAAGATTTATTATTTGGATAGATTTGTATTTCTTCAGTGGGAACAACTAGTTCTACACAGAAGTTGATATAGTCAACAGTAGTTATTTCATCAAGTGAACCTTCCTGAAACATGTCCCAATCTGTCAAATCAAAACAGGCGTTCAACTGTTCCCTACTTTCATTTGTCCATGTCCTTATTACTTTCTTTTCCGGTTTACTTCTCTTCAGTTTGGTCTTATACCCTGGTATCATATTCACAACATTATGATCAGAGTTCAGTATTGGTGGTCTACATTTAGTCACATGGGCTCCTTTAACATTAACAAAGCATTTGTCCAGGACATTGTCTTTTCTGGTGTGATCCTTAACATACTGTTCGAACCCAGGTAACACAGTCTCCAGGCGACATTGGTTCATGTCCCCGAGCACTATTGCCGGTGCATCAGGGTGGCTGAGTTGCAGCTCATGGACACAGTCAGCGATGGAGCCTGCCGCCAGTGACGCTAGGAGGCACGTAAACAACAAACAGTAAAATACACCCGAATTCTCTAGGCAGATAAAAGGGTCTTAACGTCATACCGAGAATTTCTACGTTGGGATCACAGGTTTTACATTTTACTGAGTATGATCGGCACCACAGATCATTAATATACACACAAATACCGCCTCCTCTGGTTTTCCCCGAGTTCGCATCCCTGTCTGCTCGAACAAGGGTGAATCCAGGTACTTCAAAGAGAGATTCAGGCATCGTAGATTGTAGCCAACTTTCCGTGAAACATAGTAAAGAGGCCTCACGAAATTCATGACAGTACCTTGTGTATATCCTTAGTGTGTCCACTTTGTTGCTCAATGAGCGCAGATTTGTCAGAATGATGGATGGAAGTGGTAGTCGGCTGAATCTCCGCCGTAGGCGATTCCGAACGCCTCCCCTCCTTCCTCGTCTCTTTTTCCTGATGTTTCTAAGAAGCTCCCGCGGGATGTCATCCAGTAACGAAGAACACGGGTGGCTTGGTGTGTTCGTAGCAGGCCGATTGCATTTTAGCTCCAGCATAGCCTCGCGGCTGTAGCAGCGTATAGGCCGGGGCTCATCGCCATACCTGTTCGTGTTGTGGCTCAGGTGTGTTTTAAAAAGTTGTATGGCCAGACAAGGTCCGCAGAAGGCAAAAATAATCCACAGGATCAAAAGCATGGTCTCTCAAAAATGATGTTGCATACAGACAAACAAACGTTTAGACAATAATTAGCCCAAAACAAAACACAAGACGGACGGAGCATACTGAGACGCGGTGCGCAGCCGAGCAGCGCACCTTCACCTCTTTTGTGTCTGTGCGTTTGATCATCAGATCAAATGCACAGACCACTGCGCCACAAAACTCGCGACAGGGGAAGCAAATACAGACAACACACGATGTAGTTTTAGCAACCTGATCTCACCAGAATGCGTGACTCCACCACGACTCCTTAACACCGCATTGCGTGGTGGAGTCACGAACTTTGCTACATTTGCGTGTCTGCACCACGCAAACAACCCCAATGTAAAGTGAATGAGGCTCCTTTGTCGTGGTGCACACACGCATTTCTACAACGTCCCGCAGTGAGCTTTTATTCTATACAACGTTTTTTAAATGTACTTTATAGCTTGTAGTAACTCACGGGAGGCTTCTTTTATTTTATTTGTATTCATAATAATTTTTATTTTTCGTCAGAATGTAAAAATTACATTAGTTACGAATTTGTGTTCTCAAAAAACAGTGCAGTGTGTAATGCAACTGTGATTTTTATTAAATTAGTTTTTGAGGAAGGCCAGAGCTTCAGCTGTGTCAAATAGATTGTTCCCTTTAGTTAACGTTATTTAAAAGATAATTATATTCCTATTTGATCATGTCCCCTTTATTGTATTACGGACACAAAGAGCAATGTCCATTCCCATTGGATAACGGAGTATTTTACAGCCGGAAATAAGTATTCCTCTTACTGTCGATTGATTTTACAGTGATATCTGCACCACTCATCGACTCAACACCAGATTATCCTTGTTAATTACACAACATTGATTGGTTTAAATTGTGTGCAATGCTTTTGTATTTTCCCCTTTCGATTCGGAGAAACAAATATTTTTTCGGAGTTTTTGGATGGCAGAACCCACTGAATCCTCACCCAGAATCCTCAGCTATCGTTTGGGACTACACCATGGCCGTTTCTCAATCGCGAGGAAACTGGCTTCCAAGCCAATATTTCCAGCATGCTACGTCATCGAGTGCCGCCGAAGGACTGTTCCAATCTCTAGCATACTTGGAATTCCACCGAGGCCGCGTCCTTGGTTTGGGAGTACTTTCGAGGCTGCACATGGGTAGACTTTGCGTCCTTCAAATCCCCACAATGCTTTGCGCACGGACCAATTTCCCCCAAATCTGTGGCGGAAAATGTAAGGCGGGGCCTCTCATATGACGCACACCTGCACACTTGCTAGCCTGTTCCACTCTTCGTTTTCCGAATGCCAGGAAGGATTCTTGCCTAGCTTCTGAAGGAAGTGACTCGGAAGACATGTGCTACCAAGCAAGTATCCTCGCGATTGAGAAACGGCCCATGTGCTTAGCTTGACAAACCCCGTGATCAGTCCTCAAGCTCTGTGATTGGTTGACCTCCAACTGCATTCCATATAAAAAAGGTTTCGTAAAAGATAAAATCATACTTTATTCAGCAGTGCTTGCTTTACTCTTTGAAAGTCATCATGAATGCATTGTAATAAATGGTTTGGCTGCATTAAATATTACACATCTGTCGTAGTTCTTTATTTGTCTCCAGAGATCGGGCATCAGAATACACCGGAAACTATTCTTTTACCGTTCTGTTTTAATTTCACAATAAAGTTAGTAGTAATAATTTGTTTTGATATTATTGTTTTTTATTAACTACTAGACGACTGGGTCATGTTAAGACCATCTTTTTTTGGTTGCTATGGGTTTTTTATATCGCTTTTGTGTTACAAATATCAAAACAATAACAGAATATATCCGTCGTAAACTAAACCAGAAACAGCAGTATATTTTATTTTGTTAACACTGTAAACTTGACAGCTTTTTAACCCGCACCCCCTACTGGTTAAAGCACGCTATTACACGTTTAGAGTAATTGCAATGCAGGAAGATTGTGTTGCTTTTTAATGACTGTTTAAAATGCCTTTTTCTTTTTGTAACGCACTTTTGAATGTGTTATATTTGATGAATACATTTAAATATTAAGAGTACATACAAAATAGTGGGAAAGTAGAAGGTCAATTATATAAATATAGAATAGAAAATATCAAGAAGATACTGTAAATAATATCTACAATAAAACAGTTTAGTGCCTGATAGGAGGATGTGCAAAACAGACAAACTAATAAGGCTTTATTTAAACATGAAAGAATACTTTAGGTTAAGGTCTTCTTTGAAATAAGAAAAAAGCTTTGGGGGCACAACTTGACAATCAACTTTCCTGCAATGTTAACTATGTTGAAGCACTTATTTTAACCGATATTATACATATTTATTATACTCTTATGTATGTAGATAGAATAAGAAATGTGCAGAATATGACAGTGTAATGGTGGAGGTATACACACATTGATAGATGTCTTGTAATGCACTGTTGAGGAACCTGTGACCCACCTTTTTCATTCATTGCATAACTTCAACGTAGTTGTGTATATGATATGTCAATAAACCTCAGAAAATCTTGAAATCTTGAAAGGGATCTGTAAAATAGCAATTATATACAGTCTTTAATGAACTATTAGAGAATAACGAGTAATGAATATGCTTTAAAAACGGATCTGCAGATAAATATTTAGTCTTCTCAAGCACCAACTATCAAATATCTCTCCTGATTGTTGGCACTTGACAATCACCTTCCCTGAATTTTACTCAGGTGTAACTAAAGTCTGATTTAAGGGTTGTTTATATTTCACATAATTAATCGGAATCTGCAAAGTAACTCAAATAAATGTAGTGGATTAAAAATACCAGGTTAACCTTAAAGAAAGCCCTCAGGATTATAAAAGACCACCATCACCCCAGCCACAAACGGTTCTGTCTGCTGCAGTCTGGCAGGCGGTACCACAGCATTCGGACTAAAACCACCAGACACAGAGACAGCTTCATCCCACAGGCCAGAAGACTATTAAACACCTGAACTTAGAAATAACATTCATCTGGCTGCTACTTAGAAATTATTTATCTAATATATCATATTCCAATCACTTGTATATAGACTCTTATTGCACTATTTACTATTTTACTTTTTGTATTTACTTGCACTACTTACTTGGGGGGGGGGGGGGGGGGTAGGACACGTTCGATTCCTGTTTTGGATAGTGTGCCGTCGATGGGTTTCATTCCATTTAAAAGTGCTTTTTGACGCTCCGTGTAAACTTTGCGCACTGCCACTCCAACATCCAATCACAGAGCTTGAGGACTGATCACTGGGTTTGTCAAGCTAAGCACATGGTGTAGTCCCAAACGAAAGCTGAGGATTCTGGGTAGTGTTGTTTCTCCGAATCGAAAGGGGAAAATACAAAAGCATTGTACACAATTTAAACCAATCAATGTTGTGTAATCAACAAGGATAATCTGGTGTTTTTGAGTTGATGAGTAGTGCAGATATCACTGTAAAATCAATCGGCAGTACAGGGAATACTTACTTCCGGGTGTAAAATCCTCCGTTATCCAATGGGAATGGACGCTCACATTGCTCTAATACAATAAAGGGGACATGATCAAATAGGAATATAATTATCTTTTAAATAACGTTAACTGAAGGGAACAATCTATTTGACACAGCTGAAGCTCTGGCCTTCCTCAAAAACTAATTTAATAAAAATCACAGTTGCATTACACAATGCACTATTTTTTGAGACCAAAAATTCGTAAATTATGTAATTTTTACATTCTGACGAAAAATAAAAATTATTATGAATACAAATAAAATAAAAGAAGCCTCCCGTGAGTTACTACAAGCTATAAAGTAGATTTTAAAAACGTTTTATAGAATAAAAACGTTGTTTGCGTGGTGCAGACACGTAAATGTAGCAGAGTGCGTGACTCCACCACGCAATGCGGTGTTAAGGAGTCGTGGTGGAGTCACGCATTCTGGTGAGATCAGGTTGAGTTTAGGTTTTAGGTAGCAAAACACAAAGATATGCTCACCTTTTGCTGATATTCTGATCAAAAGTTGTGTTCAATGGCATTCAAACGAGAAAAACGCAGCTGAAGGTTAATCCAATGTGTCTGTCACTTTCATTTCATTTCATTTCAAACCTTTATTTATACAGATAAAATCCTATTGAGATCATTGATCTCTTTTCCAAGGGAGACCTGCTCAAGTAGTTCCACATGAAACATAAAAACATAAACAGAACAACAAAAGGACTTTGAAAGAATTATTGATAATCCATAATTCAATTTTTATGTCAAAAACTGAGTTTTCATATTAGCTGCTAATGATAGCCACCAGAGTGTATGACAGCTTCCTGTTTTGGCGACGCGTAACTCTCAGTCCTTATTTGGTAACGTGTGTGTGTGGAACTTCCCCTCGATTCCATTGGCTCTAGCGGTTAAAAAGAGATGTCAATCATCCAAATCGACCGAGGGGGGCCAGAGATATGGAAAATCCACCCAAATGACCCCAGAAGTGGGTTTTTCTTCTAAATCTCTCTAAAAAGGTCAGATTTCGCCTGTTTTGCATCAATCTTGATGCAGGGTACTTATGTTATCGTTTGGATTCCTAAAGCTTTTAGTCTACTATCCCATCATTCAAGGGTGGTTTTCACTGGGACCCGTGGAAAAACGTGTCTTCCAATTTCCTTTTTTGTGATTTCCTACCTATTTAGGGTTTAAAACATCTTGCAATTTAGACTTTTTTTATTTTATTTTAAAATGTTACAGTATGTCCACTGTAGAGGACGTCGGGACCATATTAGTTTGAAAAGACAGCCAAAATTAACAGATGGACTATGTAACGTATTATGGTTATTGAGTGATATTAATGCAATAATACATTCACCTTTATTTAGAACATGAATAAGTAATTGATCTGAACATTGCTGTTTATTTGGTCATCTAGTTTGGTTTTTGGTGAATCTTTCCAGATCTTCAAAGACTTTGTAGTCAACGTAGTGGGAAAGTACCTCATTGGACTCCAGTTGGCACAGGCTGTAGGGTCATCTTGACTAGTTTTATGGATGTGGTCTCCATTTGACCTGCTCATAGAAACAAAGCTTGCATTCCTGAGGCAACTCTCATGTTTCATGGCTCCACTTAAAACAAAAACAACAATAATACATACGTGCTACTCTTGGCCCACAGGGGGCCATGTCTTTCCAGCTCGTCCCTATCTGTCTCTCTGTCTGTATCTGTGCGCTCATGGAGCATCCTGCATCTTTCCCCCCCTTCTTCTTGACCCTCTGCTATCCCAGGTGTGAAAGCCTCATCTCTCTCATCATCTGAGAGCTCAACATCTTAATCTCCCTGAACTTTCTGGTACAGAAAATGTCTGCTTCAGTTCCGTCTCCTGCAACAATATTGAGTCATAAAGTCCATGAAGACGGTCCTGACGTCCACTAGAATGGACATTTATAAAAGGGCTGTTATTTGAAAACTTGAATTATTTAATTGCATTCAGAACTAATGATATAGTTCCTCACATGTTAATAAACAAGAATATATATGATTTTCATGGTAAAAATTACAATTATTCAACAATATTTGACTTCTCCTCCTGCTTCTATACAATTTTGTTTTTCGTATGCCAGCCATTTTGGATGAAAAGAAAGAGGAACTTCCCAGCATGCAATTTTAACCAATGACATATCACTGGAAAGACCAGGATGTCCTCTGTACAGCACACCAGGGATTGACAGAGTAGCTCAAAAGAGTAAAAGGAAATGCATGTTAACAAAATGTCCACTACAGTGGACCTTTTCAATGGGCTGGGTCCCAGGAGGATATGTAATGCTTTTTTTTTTGGACGGACACAATCATTTAAAATGTTTTACTATGTTCAATCTGAATTTACTTTAAAATAAAAAAAATCTATATTGATTCTGACTCCTCTACATCCAACTCACAGGTTTATCATTACTTTGAGAAAAAATATTATTAATTTTCCCCTTTTAGAAGTGTAGTTTGTTCTGGAAATGTCATTTTTGACCCTGAGACCTGAAAAACAGGCTTGGGGCTTCACAAGCTAAAGGTCTCCACAAACTGGGATGTAATTGACAATATGTTACGGTTTGGGAAAGGTAGGACCCAAAAGCAGATTACAAAAAAAAGGCCAAGGTCTACAAACAAAAGCGAGCTTTCATTCAAAGCCGATCAGCAAAATAGCATGGCATGGATAGCACAGAGGTAACACGAGGAAAATACAATACCCAAAACACGGTCGTGACCAACATGGAGGGAGACAGGAAAAAACAAACAATGAACCGACACCGAACACAGGAAGAGACAAGACTAAATACAGTGAGGGGTAATCACGAGACGAGAAACAGGGAGGAGAAACACAAGGGCAACAGGTGAACACAATCAGACAATCAGACACACCAGGGAAACTAACGACAGGGAGGAAGACACAGGGAGAAGGACCAGACAAGAAACAAGGAGGAAAACATGACAGGGAGAACACAACAGCAAAATAACCCCACAACGAGACACAACAAAACTCAAACCCTGACATAACCCCCCACTCAAGGGACGGATTCCAGACGTCCCTACACAAAGTCAAATATTTCAAACTAGGTGGGTGGAGGGGGTCCGGAGGACGGGTCTGGATCAACAACCCAAAAACCAGACCCCAAAAACGTACCAGCGGATACAAAAGACTAAGGCTTTTATTGTGAAAGGTAAGTGCGTCTGGTTTAGGAGTACTATAGTTTAACATCCTGTTTCGGATTACAAATGTTGCATATAGGTGCAACTCTCTCCCAGTTGGTAGTGTGTTTGCACATGATTGAATACGTATTAATAAACCCAATTTGAAAAATCTGATTGGTTGTTGACGTCCTTCGCTTAACCTGTCCTTCACTTTTTCGCTCTGTAACATTCATGCTCTTGAAAAAAACGTTTGAAAAGTGATATTAAGGTGTGAATTAATTGCACGGAAAAAAGCGCCCCCGGGGTTTTCAAGCCTTAAGGCGCACAGACTAAAGAAGCATGTGGTTTATTTAAAGTCTTTATCATCTTAAGATGATCTATTAAAGCTCTTCTAAATCAAAATGCTAATCTGCATCTTTTTATCCTCTGATATTAATTTATTTAAACATGCTACTGGAATGCTGTAATTACTGGCATATCCTTGTTATTGTTTATCAGATGCAGAGAGAAACAGAGTAAGCGAGAGCTGCTGACTCGCTATCAGCCGCTATCTTTCTTTGCCGCTCTGTCAGCCATTAGCCTATAATTTCTGCTTTCACACTCTCAAGGCCTTATGCTCAAAGCAATGGCATTGCTGTGTTCGAGAAAGCTTTCGCTTTCAGCGTGTTGACGGCTGTACGTTGACTGATAAACAGAAACGCTGACAAATTGAGTGCTCATTCACACCCACTGCAGGTGTTCGAACAAAACAAAAAAAAAGGGAGCAAAAAGCACTCATTGGAGCGGAGGTGCAAATCAAACCGCAGTGCAGTTGGACGGGAAACATGATACTTTTTTAAAGGATAGAAAAAAGACTGTAAATGTGCTGTAATTATAGATATTTTGGACTGTCACACTAAAACTAAAGCCTTAACTGAATAATTCATATAATCGAATATGGCAGAATCAGAATTCCTTCATTCGTCCCGCTACGAGGAAATTACCATTATTACAACAGCAGAAGTAGTGCAGAGAAAGTAAAGAGAACAGATCTAAATATAACATAATAACCAAAGTTAGAGTTACTTCTTTGACAAATGTAAAGTTTCTGAGCACAGCAGAGAGACTGCATTATTGTCTGCGTGGCTTCCGCAGACCTGGGGGACATTACGCCGGCTCAGCATATAGGAAATTGATAGTGAGAACAAGTAAAAACACCATATAAAGTCGTTCGGTGCATTGAAACTCTCTCGCCGGCTGCTGAATAGGCAGCACAGTACATCACTAACACATCGAACTGGAGGTCGGGCATGGAACTTCACACATGGCTGCCTCTTCTTAAAATATAGTCTATTTTAACCAACCGTAGGTGTGAATAACCCCTGCAAATTATTTTCATCATAGTGTTTCATTTTAAAGTGTTATTGACTGGGATAGACAAAGGGAAGGTCAAAGTCTACTTAAGATTACTCTCCTAAGAAATGCTTTCTTTTTTATTTGAATTCCTAGAGGGCCATATTCCCCACACTAAGCACCGCTTTCGAGAACGAAACCCAGATTTTCCCACACGTCTCTCTTGATGTGGCCCGAGGCCGTGCTACTTCTTATTTTCATCACCGAGCTGTTTTTAACTCGCTGTGGAATGAGAGTCCGACTCTAAATTAGTGTCCTAAATCCAAAGTCATTAACTCTCAAACCAAACCGATCTGTGCCACAGCGTATATGACCCGGTGTGTGTGTGTGTGTGCGTGTGTGCGTGTGTGTGTGTGTGTGTGTGTGTGTGTGTGTGTGTGTGTGTGTGTGTGTGTGTGTGTGTGTGTGTGTGTGTGTGTGTGTGTGTGTGTGTGTGTGTGTGTGTGTGTGTGTGTGTGTGTGTGTGTGTGTGTGTGTGTGTGTGTGTGTGTGTGTGTGTGTGTGTGTGTGTGTGTGTGTGTGTGTGTGTGTGTGTGTGTGTGTGTGTGTGTGTGTGAGAGATTACAAGCATTATAATTCAGCCTTGTGTATTTAGTAATCTGTCTGTGTGAGGATCTGGGTTACTAACTTCAGGAGGCATGTAAATGTAGATGCCGCAGACAGTTTAGGCATGAGGCGGTGCCGAGACGAGGTACTAGACATACGCTAGCAGACGGCAAGCTAAAGTGCTGAGTGTATTCCTGACAGCTGATACATATTCGAAGATGCTTTGGCCTTGTCTTCGGGAGATAGCCCAACGCTGGTCTGAGCCTATCGATTTGTGCTCGGGTTAAAAGGCCCCATGCTGTCTGCAGCTGCATCAATATTTACACTGAGACAAAAATAATGTGCAATATTTTCTGTGCTAATCCATAGAGATTATCATTCTAATATTTGCCTTCTAATCTGCACACCTAATCTTCATCATCACAACACAGTGTTTTTGTCTACTCTGCTCGGGATTTACATTTTCATTTTTGTATTAAGCCTCTCCTATAGAGACTGCACATTCATCATAAAAGCAGCAAATCAAATGTGGAGCTTTATCGAAAAAACATGTTGTTTGGAATGTATTCCTATGGTCTCAGATTATGTATTTATACTTAGAGCAACATTGATTGAGAAATGTGTATGAGTTTACATAGAAATATCGCTTGTATGCACAATAACTCCCAGCATGCACTGAGGCAACGAACTGGAGGACAAATGACTCATTGCATGTGTTCCTGCACATTCAGATCGTGTTTTACATAGTGTTCTACAATGTAAACACTGCTTTCACAATACCAATGTTGTTACACGGATAGCTATTAAAGGGGCATTCCACCAATTTCACACATTTAGTTCGGCTCACAAGTCACAAGAGCAAACTCAGCATGTGAAAACAGCTGGGTAATGTCTTCGGTGGCTTTGAAGGGCTTTTCAAAGTCTGAAAGAATAACTCTGATGACATCAACAGGGTTATATTGGCATGTGTTAGAGACCCAACATTTCAAACAGAAAGCCTGAGTAAAGCCTGGAAGTGTTGAGTTTGGAAGACGTGTAGGATTCAGTGTTTAAGCTTGACCCATACTGGAGACTAAGAGTAATTATATTTGAACCTCTGCTGCTGGTTTATAACTTATTTGTTTTACATTTTAGTCCACCAAAAGGAAAGTATGCTACACTGACTTCAATTAAAAATCATTTGCAAGAACTCCCATCCTTTTATGATTTCCCCTGTCCTTCCATAGAAGCTCACACATCCTTGTTAAGTAACAATAGTCATAACATAAAAATTATGATTGTGTGACTTTAATCTGTAATTTGGTATTTAACAAGGCTGAACATTTATATTGATGGCAGCAGACAAATAGGAATGTATGAGTAAACACGAAAAACATACTCAATATTATTAAATACTTCCCCACGCAGTTTCAACATGTCATGTTCGATCTGATTATTGCTGTCTCAATGGGCCAACAAATGAGTTGCTGTAAAAGTTACATTTGGTGAAAGCTTTGGTGAAACGTCAGTTTTGCAGGAAAATGGTGAAGATCATTAGTACATTAGTCTAAATGTCTGATGATAATAGACTGGATATAAACACCTTAGGCGCGTTCACACCGCAGTACTTTTCCCACTCTTTAGTTCCGATATAGTTCCGATATGTTGCGTTCACACCAAAAAGAGCCAGAACTAGTTCATCAGAACCTTTTCACCCCCTTTTCCGTCCCTGCTAGAGAGCAGGGACTTTCGTGGGAGGAAAAGGTTCCTATGTCTGATTGGCTGGGCGGATTGCAAACCACGCCCCGTAAAACTCCCAAAAAGTTTTGTGAAGCCGCCATTTTATTATCCTCGCATTAGCATTATTAGCATTAGCCCAGTGCAGATACGCAGAGAGACTAACTTATGGCAACACAAAATAAAACATGGGAGCGGTGGAGATGAGGAGGTGTCGGAGTTCTGGCGATTTACTCTGAAGGCTTCAGTAGAAGCTGCTGGGAGTCCCAGCAGCTTCTACTGAAGCCAGTCCCCAACTCCGGGGACTTCCGGCCGGAGATTTCGGGTGGCAGTATACGCCGTGAAGTTGTTTGCGGCCTGCCAGTAAACCCAAAGCAGAAGAAGAAGAAGTGATGTCAGCGGCTTAATTTGCCTAATCCTCCCCCAGGAATTTATTCCGGTGTAAACGCGATCTGTACTTAGTTCATGAGAACTAAAGAGTTCTCATGAACCTTTGTGGGAAAAGTACTGCGGTGTGAATGCGCCTCTTGACGTCTAGTTTGTCTGTCGACTTATCCGATCCCCTCCCGATCTCGGGAGGGAAAATAACTCTGGATTTAGCTAATTAATTATATAGTAAGCCGATTTAAAAACCTAATCATTTAAATAAAGGCTATTCAAGTGTTGAGACTTTAGGCTGATTTACCTAAAAAAAAAACATATGAGCTGATTTACAAACATTTCTTTCTCATTAAGTCAATGAGAAAAAGTAATTTTAGTCCCAATTCCATTAAGTGACAGTTGTAGTACCACCATTTGGCCACTAGGACAATTCACTCAAACGGTCGGCGCACTTTCTGGAAGCTTGTGCTGCTGCCGGTGAGTGTAGGCGAAATAAACCTCTCTGATTGGCTGTTCCGTTTAGGAAAAGTGCACACGAGAAGAGAAATGCAAGCTAGGAAAACACAGAGACAACTAAAGTCACACGTTATAAATCCTCGTTACATCTCTCTCTAATTTACTCGGATAGCCTCACAACTACTAAACTAAGTGTTTACTGAGAGTGGTGTTAAAATATTCGTCAAATGCTACTTTATTTTGAATTGTGTACACCTGCGTTTTCCGGTTGAATTCTTGGAGAGTTATTTCCTCTCACGCAGGCGCAGAAGTACGTGTTTGAAAGGCAATGTTTTGTAGTTGTTGCGGTGTGTTCAGGTTCAAATGCGACTTTGTACACAAGACACAGGAAACGTGAGGCGACACAACAGTCAAAACTAGTTCCTTAATGTTGCTTTTGTGTGTCAGGGCCTTAACAATGCTCTCTTTTAAAGCCAGGCCACCCTGTTCCCCCCGTTCAAAAGGACCTCTCGGGTCAGACCCCAGGTTGGGAAGCACTTTGCCAAAAAACAGACCTTCACTTTCACACAATGCAACGCTCCTAATCAAGCTGTGTAATGGCTGCTGGGGGCCCCTCGTCTATGTCGCGGCCCTTGTTCAGACACTAGTGGGCGGAGACCTGTTTGCGTGCCTTTTTTGAAATCCTCCCAGGTCCCTGCTGCGATGCGTACTGCAGGAGGAGGCGCACACACGCTGCAGCGTCACACACACACACACACACACACACACACACACACACACACACACACACACACACACACACACACACACACACACACACGTACATACACACACAGCATTTCCAGTGGAGATTGGCACGGACACGCAGCGCCACGGTATGTGTCGGTACGGACTGCTGAAACTTCAGCGCACAGAGGCGGATAGACTCATCTAGCTCGTCCCAGATAGTGGATTAAATTCACGTTTCTTCTCTTTTTCCTCCTCCTCCTCCTCCTCCTCCTCCTCCTCCTCCTCCTCCTCCTCCTCTGGTTTCGTGTTACAAAGCCCTGGGAGGGAGTTGCGCGGAGAGCCAGTTCCTCTGTGTAGAAACTGAATGACAGGATCATATGGCTTAATTTGCCTGATAGTCCAACCTTAAAAAAATACCAAGAGGAAATAAGGAAAAGAGAGGAAAACCAGCGGGCGAATTCATCTGAAATTGATGAGCAATGTGGAATAATTTGTAACTCAAATTCAGAAACAAATCCGAGATAACGGTGAAAGAAAAAGGATACTGGATCTGTCGTCGGAGCGGAAAGCGCAGGACGCGGAGCCCGTAAACATCCCCGCTATAATAAGGTAAATGTAAGCCCTTTATTTGTCGTAATGGTGGTTGCAGCGGCTGGATTAAAAGTAGACGAAGCAAGCAGAGGTGCAAGACATGATCTGGAGTCTCCGTATCTCCAACTGTTGCCCCCTTTTCTTCGTAATAGGACGCCGCCAGACACAATGCGTGCTGTGGACGGGGGCTTATAGGTGTTAGGATTTGGGGCTCAATGCGATGCAACTTTATCTCCATTTCTCGCAGTGTAAACACAGCGCACTGCGGGCAGGAGCTGCTGGGAGAGAATCAACTCCGCTGGTTCCCAGTGTGTACTCAGCAGACTGCTCCACATCACAGCCCTGTAGGGAAACTGTAATGGCACACTCCTGATGTGCTGAAACATGCCATGATTATATCTGTGCACTCCAGGGGCAAAAGCAGTTCGTATATTTCACTTTTTTCCTGTAATATATCTTTCAGTTTAGCCTTATAATACACTTTTAGGACGCTTGATAGTGTTTTCCCTCTTCTATTGCATCAATACAATATAACATTAATACTCCTAACTTGCTTTGTGACTTCTATTGACCACCTAAAGACGAGTTAGGGAGGTTTTCCTCAATTAGAATGCATGGTTTTAGACTTTTAGCGTCTTTCTGAGGACATCAACAGAGCTCTAAATAGCTCATGTCATCACATAGAAGTTATACATGACAGACTTGCTGCTTCTATTTCCCGCTTGCTCAGCTGACACTCTAAAATTAAGCTCTTGTGACAATAATCCACTGAATTGAGATATTTTGGAGTACTTTCCCCCCCCCTCCGATTCCCTCTCTGCTTTAATGAAGTAAGTATTAGCTTCAGTTGAGTGATTATTGTCATTACTGAGGAGGAAGGCAGGCTGGACAGTGAGCAAGGATTTGAAGAAAAGAAAAAAGGTGGTGTTTGGTTCGAGGGGGAGTGGGGGGTCTGCCTGCTTTTCCTTGTCTTTTTTTACGAGGTGGATGGTGCCACTGCCAGTTAACTCTCAGACAGCACAGGGGGAGTACGGCCCTGCGGAATAACGACAGTTGTGGGAGAAGTGGAGTCATGTTATTGCCACGTGGGATGGAGGATGACTTTATTTACTGTGCTTCAGGATCCACTTTCTGCCTGTGTCACTCTCTCGTAAAGTTTCTTTTTCACGAGGTCAGCGCCGGGTGGATTGTGCGTGTCACCGTGTTGTTTGAACAGATGAATACAAGTAATTCATTGGTAGAATTCAGTGTTAGCATGGAGCAGGGAGTTGACATTTGCAGTACAGAGAGATGTCGCGGAGTTAATCCCACCTAAAATATACTTTGCTCACCTTTTTTAATTTGTAAAATCCAGTTCTTGAGACTAAAACATAATCCTTGATACACATAGGCAGAGAAGATTATACAAGACTGGTGGTCTACTGTAGCTCGGCTGTTGAAGCATTCTTACTGACATGTGCATTATTCCCAGTCTGAAAAAAAACCCCTGAAAATCCAGTTTTATCCAGGGCAGTTGCAACAAAACCACACACACACACACACACACACACACACACACACACACACACACACACACACACATGCTGCAGCCCTCTGGCCCCAGATGTTAATACCTCCATTGATAGAGCCACAGGACTCCTGCCGACTCGATCTCTTCATTGTCGGACAAACAATGGACTCCACATCCTGACAGCCAGCCTCCTTCCCATCTTCCCTCACACACTCGTTATGCTCCTCACACACACGCGCACACATACAATTAACCGGTACGCCGTCATGCAGACAAAGGAGCACTTGCATATATCATGCCCCACAAACAAGCACGCGTATACAGTCATTTCCTTACCGTAAAACAGTTTTAACTTATACTTGGTAAATATTGAGTTGATGTATTTGAGTGAAAGATAGAGAAATGTAGAATTTCTTAAGTAGAGTTGCTCAAAGCATGTGTGTGTTTGTATGGGTCTTTTCTTGGTGTTGTGTTTGACACTGCGGTGCACTGCAGTAGCTGCAGGGCGATTCCTTTCATCAAATGTACAATTTCTGGTTATTTTCTCCATTGAGTCATTCGTCTTTTGTCCCTAATATGTCTGAATACTCAGAGTTTCCAACAGCCCGCGATAACCTCCTCAAATGTTTCAGTTTGTCTGACTCACAGTCTTCAACCAAAATAGTTGTAATAGCATTTAAAGAAAGAAAAGCTGCACGTGTACAATTTAGGAGCCAGAAATAACATTATGTTGTGTTTTTTTAAAAGTGCATCACTTGATGAACTTACAATATTTCCTGACTAAATATAAACTGAATCAATCTGCGTCATACTGTGTGTCCGCTCATCTTTGTGCATGTGTGCACACGTGTGACGTAAACTGTGTTTTGACACCAAAGGGCCAACATTGCATCATAGCTGTTACATTGTCACTGCGCCAGATGTCTGCTGTGTGTGTGTGTGTGTGTGTGTGTGTGTGTGTGTGTGTGTGTGTGTGTGTGTGTGTGTGTGTGTGTGTGTGTGTGTGTGTGTGTGTGTGTGTGTGTGTGTGTGTGTGTGTGTGTGTGTGTGTGTGTGTGTGTGTGTGTGTGTGTGTGTGTGTGTGTGTTTAATTGTCATCTCTGTGTCACATGCATCACATCAATGCAACTGATACTGTAACCCGAAAAATTCCCGTGATAACACGATGATTTCTGTTAATTATGCAACACAAAGGCTTTGCATACAGGAACACACACAGAACATTCAGTCTGTGTCTCGTGCTGGCTGTGGTGCTGCGGGAGTGTATGGATTTGAATGAGCTAACTATAGTGTATTTCTGACGGTGGGAGAAGCTTTTTTTCCACATCCTCCGCTGAGCAACATGTTGACTTGCCAGCTTCCCACAGTGCGTTTTCTTTTCTTCCAAATGTCCCTTTCATTCCTGCAACCATCTAATTCCTTCTCTATCCGCCTTTCTTTTCTTTAACAACTATTATTCAGAAGCAGATTTGCTTTTGTTCTTGCTTCTCTGTGTTTCCTGCTGAGTTGAAGGGAGTTCACATCTCCCGCTTTGCCCTCTCTGTTCTGAGGCTGCAAGAACAGAAACGTGTGTGTGTGTGTGTGTGTGTGTGTGTGTGTGTGTGTGTGTGTGTGTGTGTGTGTGTGTGTGTGTGTGTGTGTGTGTGTGTGTGTGTGTGTGTGTGTGTGTGTGTGTGTGTGTGTGTGTGTGTGTGTGTGTGTGTGTGCGTGCGTGTGCGTGTGCGTGTGCGTGTGTGTGTGTGTGTGTGTGAATCAAGTGTGTTTGTTTCAAACAGAGATATGGTTCATGGCAGGCCAGATGCAAGGTCTGGAGAGCAGAAGCAGATGGGTTGTGTGTGTGTGTGTGTGTGTGTGTGTGTGTGTGTGTGTGTGTGTGTGTGTGTGTGTGTGTGTGTGTGTGTGTGTGTGTGTGTGTGTGTGTGTGTGTGTGTGTGTGTGTGTGTGTGTGTGTGTGTGTGTGTGTGTGTGTGTGGGGGGGTGTGTGGGGGGGGTGTGTGGGGGGGTGTGTGTGTTCTGTAGGGGAACAGCTGGATGGTGGGGGTGGTCTGCGGGGCTGGACAGGCTGATGTTTAGAGATGAAGGAAGGGAAGAGGCTTGTTTACATGAACACGATGGTAAATGGGCTTTGGCAGGGGGCGGGGTCAAAGTGATACACACCTGATGTTTTGATTCTTCCTGTGTGCATGTGCCTGCGTTAATATTCCTAAAAGTTCTTTATTAAGAACCCTATAAGCTACATAAACCAGGTACTGTATGAATGTGTGTGTGTGTTGAGAGAGGGTGTGATATGTGCACAGCTGGTGACTTAAAGAAACGACACTTGAACGTGAAGTCTGGCTCTCTAAATCATTAGCATGTCAACGGCACACTCATCAAATTGTGTATCGTGCTACCACCATATTAAATTATACATTGATTTGTTTTTGTCCAAATTAAGACCCAACACCTCCATCCTTCTTCCTCTAACTAGCATGATGCTTCGTGTCCTCCCTCCATAACCTCCAGTGCTGTGCCCTCATTGCTCTTCCTGCAGGGGATAAATGTGTCGGAAGGCCCCCTTTTTTCAGGTTGCTTCATTGACCTTCTCCCCCTCCACCATCTGCTATTCAACAAAGTTCTACCTCGACTAAGAGAACAGCGCAGTCCATTCTGCTGTGCCCTGAAGCTAATGAAATGAAATGAAATGTGCGGTGGCAAAGTGGACAAACGAGAGCAAATAAAGACACATTTTCACCAATTTGACAGCCCTTAGAAGACAGGCAAAGGCTGTTAATCAAGAAACACAAGGAAATGTGTGTCTGACAATGCATGTGCCGTTTCTATGGAAACACAATTGATAAAAATGCATTAAGACTACCACTGCAGCATTATCAGTTTCTCTGCTTTCACTATGTCTTTGAGTAAAATGAACATTTTGTTTTATTCTTTAAACACTGACATCATTTCTCTGTGTTGGAATTCAACGGACACTGGAATTACTCCAGAGCTGTACATCTGTAACCTTTCGCTTATTCCTTGCATGTTATCAGTTTTAGCGTCCCTCCACACACTTTGTGATGCGTATTGTTCGAAAGCACGACACTTGTATTAATCCCAGAGGGGAAATTCAGGGCTGTTTGATTGTTGTGTCCGATGATTGAACAATTATGCACGAAGGAAATTCTACAATATGCGAATCAAAGGACATTTGTCAAAAGGATTTGAAATGGCAATGCTAATGTAGCTTCACAATGAGAAATGTAAATGTTTTCCCAGTGATTTAACACGGTGAGTAGCACCTCCATTGTGTTTTGCTGCACTGTTGGACAATGGGTCCGGGAACACATCTAGATATTTTAGTGTGCAAAGTAGGGCTGCTCGATTATGGCAAAAATCATAATCTCGATTATTTTGGGTCAACGATTGATATCACGATTATTAAAAACGATTATCCATTTATTTTGAAAACTTCCATTTATTGTGTTTTTAACAGTTGATTACCCTGAACTTTATAGAGTTCAACTGAAAAACCAATAATAAAATAATAATATAAAATAAATAATCGTTTTATTTCGATTATGTTGTTTTCATAATTGTTGCAAGCCAACATCGTAATTAGCAGCCCGAGTGCAAAGTAGACTTTATGTTGTCACGTTGTAATTATGACACTTCAGATGTTGTATTCACCGGGTGTTTATTTATTCTACTTTCTTTTTATGTGCAGCGCTTTTCCTAAATGCGATATATATGGATTGTCAAAGTGATGACGATGTTTGCTGATGTTTCTTCATTCGCTCATGTTTCTTTATTTGCAGAGCCTTGAGCTCTTCCCACTCCTCTTGGCTCATTTGTTTACAGGAGTGTTTCTAATCTCTCAGAGTCGATGCCGCAATCATTTATTGATGTTAAAGTGCTCCAGAAGGGCCGACTAACATACGAGAAAAATTCCGAACGAGGCAAAGCAAACGCACTCATGACGCTGCACAACCTCCAGCAGCCCGTGAGTGTCTTTGAGGTCTGTTGCAAAGTGTCCATCAAGCAGTGAAGATGCTTTCAGAGGCTTTTGGCAGCGGCTGTGATTGCAGTTGTTCCGAGACGAGGTGCCTTTTCTCCTCTGCAACTTAGCCTCTTCCCTTTGAGCTTCTCCCTCTCATCCGCCGTGTCTCTCACCCACGTGCGCACATCTTTTTTTCCCTCTTCCTCTCTCCTGTTTCGGCTGAATTCAAGTAGCATAATGAGGTCATTTCTGTATTGCCAAAGTGTAAGCACTACCACTTATATAGCTCAACTTTAATTGAAGAGACAAGTGCATATTCAGCCCATTGTGAATGAAAACAATGCTCGGAAAGAGAAGTATAATCCTTTCAGTGGCGTTTAAAGTAGCTCCAGCACTCTTATGGATCTTTCTCTCGGATCAATTCAGCTAAATTAAATAAAACCATGTCGTCAGAAATGAAATTATCACCAACAAAAAGCAATACTCTCAGAATACAGAGCGCACAGCGGTAAGAGATATGTGTCACCCGGCTATGAATGATGCAGCCCCCCCTTTGAGCCAATCAATAAATAAATAAGGCCTGAGGGAGGAAAAGTGTTTCCAGGAAATGCAGGCTGGTGGAAAATCCAATATGGTGCATGCTGACGTTCCTGGAGGCGCGTTTGTAGAACTGGATGCTCTTGTGTTTATCAAAGCTTTTCTTATTCTGACCTTTAATTCCCCCCGTCCCCGTCCCCCCCGTCGGGCCGATCGATGTCATTCAAAGAAAGTCTGAGTGCATGGGGAGGCATCAGACAAATCTAATCACTGTTGTCTGAAACAAATGAACAGATTGGAGAGCTCCACGCCACCAAATAAAGCTCTGCTGCGTAGGGCTGCTCGATTATGGCAAAAATCATAATCTCGATTATTTGGGTCAATAATTGATATCAATTACATTACATTACATTACATTTAGCTAACACTTTTATCCAAAGCGACTTACAATAAGTGCATTCGACCAGGAAGACACAACCTTGAAGAAAACAGAATCATAAAGTACATCAGGTTTCATAGAGCCAAAACATTTCAAGTGCTGCTCAACTGGCTTTAGATAAGACAGTCCTTTGTTAGTATATAAGTGCTTTGTTAGTAATGTGTAAGATGTGCAAGCTTTCTGCTGTTCTGATGTCAATGGGGAGCTCATTCCACCATTTTGGAGCCAGGATAGCAAACCCACGTGTTTTTGCTGATGGGAACTTGGGTCCCCCTCGCAGCGAGGGTGCAGCGAGTCGTTTGGTTGATGCAGAGCGGAGTGCACGTGCTGGGGTGTACGGTTTAACCATGTCCTGGATGTAGGAAGGGCCAGATCCATTCGCAGCATGGTACGCAAGTACCATTGTTTTGAAGTGGATTCTAGCAGTTACCGGAAGCCAGTGGAGGGAGCGGAGGAGCGGCGTGGTGTGGGAGAATGTAGGAAGGTTGAAGACCAGACGAGCCGCGGCATTCTGGATGAGCTGCAGAGGTCGGATGGCACATGCAGGTAGACCAGCCAGGAGGGAGTTGCAGTAGTCTAGGCGTGAGATGACGAGAGCCTGGACCAGAACCTGCGTGGCTTTCTGGGTCAGCTGGGGACGCATCCTCCTGATGTTGTAAAGCGTGTATCTGCAGCAGCGGGTTGTAGCAGCGATGTTTGCAGTGAAGGACAGGTTGTTATCTAGGATCACACCCAGATTCCTTGCAGTCTGAGTCGGGGAAACAACAGAGGGGCCGATGTTGATAGTCAGGTCAAGAGTGGGACAATCTTTTCCCGGAAGGAAAAGCAGTTCAGTTTTGTCAAGGTTGAGCTTGAGGTGATGAGCGGACATCCACTGAGAGATGTCAGCTAGACAAGCAGAGATGCGCGCGACGACCTGGGTCTCTGAGCGGGGAAAGGACAGAATTAATTGGGTGTCGTCAATGTCAGCAGTGGTATGAAAAACCATGCGGGCTAATGACAGATCCGAGCGAGTTTGTGTACAGGGAGAAGAGGAGGGGACCGAGAACAGAGCCCTGAGGGACCCCTGTAGTTAATTGACAAGGGTCGGACTCGGACCCTCTCCAAGTAACCCTGTAGGTGCGGTCTTTGAGGTATGAGGTGAGGAGGGAAAGTGCAGAGCCTGAAACTCCAAGTTCTTGGAGAGTGCGAAGGAGGATCTGATGATTCACCGTGTCGAATGCAGCAGACAGGTCCAACAGGATGATGACAGAGGAGAGGGAGGCTGCTTTGGCAGTGTGCAGTTCCTCAGTGACAGCAATGAGGGCAGTTTCTGTGGAGTGACCTGCCTTGAAACCAGACTGGTGCGGATCCAGAAGGTTGTTCTGATGGAGATAACAGGAGAGTTGTTTAAAGACAGCGCGTTCAAGTGTTTTAGACAGGAACGGGAGGAGAGAGACAGGCCTGTAGTTTATAACGTCAGACGGGTTGAGAGTGGGTTTCTTCAGGAGAGGGTTTACTCTTGCCTCCTTGAGACTGTTACAATTAAAAACGATTATCCATTTACTTTGAAAACCTCAACTTATTGGAGAATTTTTTTTGACCAGTATGATTTTAACAGTTGATTGCCCTGAACTTTAAGTATAATTCAACTGAAAAACTAATACAACAAAAAAATCATAATTGCGATTACTATACGATTAATTGAGCAGCCCTCCTGCTGCGTCTCTTCTGCACGACACACCGTCTATCTGCCTATATGACTCTGGAGGTCCTCAGAAGAAGCTCCATATGCATTATTTATGAGTGTAGTATGGAGTGGATGAGAGCCCTGACCTGCTTGTTTGTTACCAGCTGACCACTATTGGCCATCTGCTGCCCGCCAGCGTCTCCCCCCCCCCTTTCCTCCTCTGTCTCTCTCAACTGACTCTCTCTATATTGCTCTGCACTCTGTGTATGCATCTGTCAATAACTTGTTTTCCATCCAAGTTGAGAGGTTGAATGGATTTTGTGCTTACTCTTCATTGAGCAGTACAAAATCATTAAAAGTGATGACGACTCTGTATACCAATACATATGAATACAGTACATTTGGCAGTGAGGGATGGGGAATGTGCTGATTCATAAAGATCTGAATTCAATATCATAGTTATAGAAATATATAGAAATCGTTATGGAGCTGCAGTAGGAGGAAACATTATGCTAAGCTAGCTCGAGCTAAAACATTTTGCACTTAAACATGAGTGGTACCAATCTTGTCTATTTCTCACCACAAAAGCACATTTGAAGTCATTCTTTAATGAGTTGTCACTACAGGAATATCATATCTTCTTGCTTAATCTTTTCTTTAGAGCATCGACGTTTCGCAATGCATCATTTCTTTTTTCCTCAGTCAAAATACAGACTCAGGGAGAGAAATCTTCATCATATTTGATACTTGTCCAGTCATTTTCTCTTCAGACAGCTGCTGGACTCTTCTCTCCTGTTTCTGCCCATCCCTGGCAGTGGTTGAAATTGTAAAGCTGGATTGGAGAGAGATATTAATATGCTCGGCCAAAACCCTTGTCAGCGATCCAACTGTGTTTCAGGGGCACCGTGTAAGGTATTCCGTATGTTTCCGAGGCCCCCGACGAGCCTGTTCGCCTGCTGCTTGTTGTTTTGTTTGTCCCGAATCAGCAGATGTTTTCTGGCTCGGCCGTCTGCGCTGCGTTTTGTGTTCAGAGGACCGCTGGAATTGTTCCCCGTTTTGTTATTCTGGTTTTGGTGACACGTCAAAGCTGTCTGGACCCAGTGTGAATGCAGAGGTTCCCATTATTTACTGTCAGTGGCAGCATTGCTATGTGTAAGTGTGTGTGTTTGTGTGTACTTTGCAAAGAGAAATATGCATATTTAGCTGTTTGTGTCCTGGGTAGTATGCATATGAGCCACCAGCAAAATATAACAACAAACATAATGGTGCATTGACTGGATATCTGAGATTGTGTGTGTAAATGAGTGTGTGCGGGTGGATAATGATGCAGAGAGCAGTAGGGTGTGTGTGTGTGTGTGTGTGTGTGTGTGTGTGTGTGTGTGGTGTGTGTGTGTGTGTGTGTGTGTGTGTGTGTGAGTGTGTGTGTGTGTGTGTGTGTGTGTGTGTGTGTGTGTGTGTGTGTGTGTGTGTGTGTGTGTGTGTGTGTGTGTGTGTGTGTGTGTGTGTGTGTGTGTGTGTGTGTGTGTGTGTGTGTGTGTGTGTGTGTGTGTGTGTGTGTGGCTGGGAAAGCAGGCCCCTACCCTCCTGTTGCCCGTGCTAAGCAGAGCATGCTAGTTTGTTTTTATGACAGCCTTTTTTTGGCATTGTTCTGGTCCGATGGAGCTCGCCCTCCCTACCGTGGGACTGGTCGTTAGTGGGCAGGAAGTGCCGGGAGCGCGCAGCTTGAGCACACACACACACACACACACACACACACACACACACACACACACACACACACACACACACATATACTGTACGCAGCCTCACAGCACACACAATGCCTCCCAAGCTATCGCCCCCACACTCACACATAAAGTTTTGAGAGGACAATAAAAAGTTGCCCTGCAGCTCTCAGGCTGGTAAGCTGCAGCTTATCCAGGAAGGAGTTGCAGCCGGGCTAATGGCCTCTCTGCAGGGCAGGCACTACAGAGGGGCCTGCGCAGGCTTATCGGCAGCAGGAGGGCCCCTACATGGCTGCTCTCTTAAAGCTCAGTGTGGGAGTAGCTTTGCTTCGTAGCTGTTGAGAAACTACCTTTGCGTAGTGCTGAGTGTCATCTAGGCCTATAGGAAAATCAAAGATAGTCAGTAGCACTTCCCTCAATGAACACTAGGTGTTTACTCAGTGTCGCACCTCTAATTGGAAATTAAAAGTTAACTTAGCGTTGCAGTTACTAATGAAACTCTTCCGATGAGTCTTGGGAAGTCGATGCTACCCTTAACTGTTGCAAAATCAGTGTAGCTTTTACTACCAAGCAAGTACTTATTTCTAGTACCATGGGGACCTTTTGGAAAAGTGTGAGGAGGATGGCGGACGATGTGTGAAATACGGTTTCATTGGAGATGTCTTAGTAAAGAGCCAGCTTGATTTATAGAAAACAATTTAAAGTGCGATAAGGAGGAGTGAGACACCTTGCCCCCTGACGAATCAGATGTTGCCGCATGGATCCTAGTATATTACTCACTGGTTATTTTCTTTATCTCTAGTAGATAAAGAACTGATGCATTGTTTACAGCAGATGCTAACTTTGCTGCAACGTGGTAACCTGTCACTGTTGGTGTTGCCAAAGACCTTTTTCTGCCTTGAATTAAACGTAAA
This sequence comes from Pseudochaenichthys georgianus, assembly GCF_902827115.2. Taxonomy (NCBI): domain Eukaryota; kingdom Metazoa; phylum Chordata; class Actinopteri; order Perciformes; family Channichthyidae; genus Pseudochaenichthys; species Pseudochaenichthys georgianus. The sequence continues at coordinate 42,501,930 of NC_047511.1, read as the reverse complement.
TACAGTCTGAACCTGCAGTTTGTTTATGTTGCCTTGTCTGCTTTGCATATTCCCCACGATAAAAGCGGTAATACAAAAAATACCACATGCAGGAAATGCTAAAACATAATTGGGATATCAGACTTTGATCATGATATGGACATACAAGGTGGAAACTATGCTGTAATGGCAATGTTATAATGGCTTCATGGTAATAAGCAGAGCACTGCCCACACTTCCTAGCTTCACAGTTGGAGCTGCTTTGTACAACCAGAGCGTTCTACTGCTGACCACTGAGCAGATCAACAGGAGCAGGTGGGTGTGTACCCTTTAATAGCCAATTATCTGTTGGTGGGTTGCTAAACTGCAACTAATTGCTGATCGTTAAACCCGTGCAATGAATTTGAATATAGTTTTTGACTCTATCTATAAAGTACTATCTTGTCCTAACTGGCACTCTGTCAGCATTATTAAGGTGGTTCAATTGATGGAAGTTAACGCAACTTGGTAAGCAGGTGTACATGGGAGAAGTTTGTAAGGCTTTGTTAAGGTTGATTTTGGTAATATTGTATCCTATTTGATTAAGAAAATGTTTTATGCTTTTGAATTTATTGTGCCCCAACTTCCCTGCCTAAACTTTCAAAGGCTTATGGAGTTTACTGATGGACCGAAAAGCTTAACTTGGTGCTAAAATAACGCTAACCGCTAACTACTGCTAACCAAAGCATTATGTAAACTAGTAAGTTGTTAGATCTGTTAGCTTTGCTGCCACGATTCGGTGGTTGCTAGCTGTTAGGGAGTTTTAGTATGTACACTGCTAGCTGCGCTTTTATACTGCTTGGAGGAAGACGGACGGAGGGCAACAAACCAGGCTAGTAATATTAGCTGGTCCACTATGTCTTGTGATGTTGCTCTTGCTTGATATTAACCGTGTTAGCAAAGTTTTCAACTTGCTAGTTTTTGATTATTTGGATGTAATGTCACCATAACAACAGGATACGTTGTGGTACAGCTTTCCATATTCACCACATTGGAGTGTGGGTGGTAAATCCCAAAATACCATATCCAACGTTATGTTGCATTAAGTTCCTCAAGGGCACCTCAACAATTTCGGTAGTCTGAAGACAGGAACAGTCAAAGTAGCTGGAGAACCAATGCATACTGTGTAGCCACTATATACACAGTATATACATTTTTGAGGTGTCGGGGTGGTAATATCATCAGGTGAAATCCAACTCTGAACTATAAATACATGTGGAATCGCCTTAACCCTTTCTGCTGAGGATAAATACAGCTTTATTGATTCACTTTCTCCAGCTCTGATCTTACCCACTTGTATCAAAAACATCATCACTATTTTAGCACAATGGTGGATTATTAGTGGTAGCTCTGAAGCACCTACTGGCCTCACCTTGAGACTCCTTTGAGTCCAGCTGTATCAGCAGCTGCAGCTATAATAGTCCTGTTGTTGAGGTGTTGGTCTGGATAGTGTGCTGGGGAGGGGGAGACTGTTTTTGCCCCATCACCCACCCGTTTCCTGCTCCAGACTCACCTCTGACCCCTGGCTAGCCGCACAACCCCCCCTCCCCCTGCTGCTCTTTTCCAGTCCACTGCTCTCTGCATGTCGTCTGAAGAGAGGAGGGAAAAGAAAGACGCTCAATGGGATGAGGCCACAGTAATATGACAGGAAGTAGATAGAAGACGGGAAAGACAGAGATTGGGGAGAACACAAGTGCTGGGGAGATGAGGAAAAAATAAGAGAAACGTATATGGGTTGCCAGGTTTAGTCAACTCCTAGAGAGAGACAGAGATTGAAAAGTGAGAAAGAAGCCCGGCAGCTCAGACAACAGCACTGAGAAACCCAGATAAGAGCGGAGCAGCAGTCAACAATTACCTGGCTTTCACCTTTTTCTCTCACTCTCTCTTTCAATCTCTCGTC